>NC_092353.1:18163180-18440851 GCF_963676685.1 Mytilus edulis
CTGACCACAAGAAACTAAAAAAAATATTTTGAATTTCTTTTATTTTATCATCCGGAGGATTTGGCAAAACTGTCAATGATTGAATTAGAATAGGTAGAGCTAGTGATTTAATGACAGTGATCTTTCCCATATATGTTAAATCTCTATAAACCCAGGAATTTAGCAGGCTCTGTATTTTTTTTTTTTTCTTCAAAATTTACAAGCGTTTTATTTTCACTGAACAGATCAAATTTTATTCCTAAAAGTTTAAATTTTCCTGAATGATTCCAGTTCAAATTTCTTGTAGTTGTTAGTTTATCCCTTGAGTGAATCTTTGACCCAATCCATATGGCTTCTGTTTTATCAAAATTAGCCCTAAGTCCCGCACACTCAGAAAATTTTTCTAAAGTATATAAACATTTATCTAAAGATTTCTCATCCTCGTCTAATAAGAGACATGAGTAATATGCATACTGGCTTAGTAGATACTCAGAATCATTTATTTTCATACCATTTATATCTGGGTTATTTTTAAGTGCAGCACTCATAAGCTCTAAAGATAATATAAAGAGATATGGAGATACTGGATCACCTTGTCTAACACCCCGACCAATATTAAAAAATTGAGAGCAATGTCCATTATTTATAATACAGCTCTGAGATTCTGAATATAAGGTCTTGACCCATCTACAAAAAATAGGACCAAATCCAAGAAAAGACAAAGCCAAGTCTATAAATGACCACTCAAGAGTATCAAAGTCTAATAAAAGTAAAAGACCTGGTAGATTATCATCTTCTGCCTTTTCCATAATGTCAAAAATAAGCCTGGTACATTCTCCAATATACCTCCCCTTTATGAAACCTTGCTGTGTTTCACTAATTATATCCCCAAGAAAAGGTTTTATTCTATTTGCTAATGCAGCTGATGCAATTTTTGTATCAACATTTAATAAAGTGATAGGTCTCCAGTTTTTTAATTGAAATTTTGATTTACCCTCTTTTGGAATGCATGTTATTACTCCTTGTTTCTGACTAACCGAAAAAGATCCAGTTTCTAAGCTATAATTAAAAGATTTTATAATAAACTCATGGAGGTCCAGCCAAAAAAATTTATAAAATTCTGTTGTAAATCCATCCATCCCTGGAAATTTACCATTTTTCATATTTTTCAATGTTTTTAAGCATTCATTAGTATTCAAATTACCCTCTGCCTGTAACCTCTGTTCATCAGAAAGTTTGCGGATAAAAGGATTATTTTCATCAAAAAATAGATTCTTATGTTCTTGATGAAGAATAGGATTTGTTGAGGAGTACAGTTTTTCATAAAATGATTTTTGTTCTTCTAAAATTTCACTTTGGTTGAAAATTTCCTCCCCATTATCATTAATTAATTTTGGAATTATCTTTTCATTATAATTTCTTTTTTCAAGATTACAAAAATAGTTAGTGCATTTTGCACCTTCTCCTACCCATCTTGGCTTTGCTCTTGCCATAATACCTGTTACTATTTTCTCTCTGTGTTGAACAAGTTCATTTTCTAAAATTTTAATTTCTGAATTTAATAATTCTGAGGGGTCTATTTCATAATTTTCAAGTAATTAAGCTAGCTTGAGTTCTAAATCATTTTCAGTTTTTGTGTTTTTCTTTTTTATATAACTGGCATATGATATTGTTTTCCCTCTTATCATACATTTTAAGAGTTCCCAAAACATGTGTGGGTTTACTGATAATTCTGTTTCTAGGTCATTCCCAGGTAGAGAGTGTTGATTTATAGTTTCCCTAATGCAATTTTTTATTTCAGTTACATATACCATATCATGTAGTAAGCTATTATTAAACTTCCATGTGCCTTTACCTTTAATTTGATTGTAAAACTGTAAGGTAAGGTACACTGGAGAATGATCAGACCTGTAACTTATATCCATGTCTACATTTTTTACAAATGGTTCAAGATCAGATGAAATCAAAAAGTAATCCAAACGGCTTTGCTTAAGCCCAGGACCACGCCATGTAAATCTTTTTGTATCTGGATTTAATGCTCGCCATATATCAACAAGGTCCAGGGACTCTATCATATCTAAAATTTTATCATGTGCTCTTATATTGTTTTTAGCACTATAATTTGAGGTGTCCTTATCAAAGTCTTGCACCACATTCCAGTCTCCAGCCATAATTATGGAGCTATTTTTATACCAGATACTAGACCTTTTATATTTTCACAAAAAGTTGGAGAGTCCCCATTGGGACCATATATTGCAACAAGAGAAAGTCGATAATCTTGAATGGTCATATCTAGAATGATAAAATTGCCTTCCTGATCCTTTTTTTCTTGGTGAATAGTAAATGTAAAACTATTTTTTATTAGAATTGCTACCCCTCTTGAGCGGCTGGAACCAGAGCTAAAGAATGCCTTATACCCCCACTCATGTGCCCACTGCTTTTCTTTTTCTTTAGTACAATGTGCATCTGTTAATATAATTATATCATATCTTTTCCTATATCTTGAAAAAAAATCTCTTCTCTTCACCTCCTCTGACAGACCCCTACAGTTAAGAGATCCTATTTTCAAACTAGTCATTTATCAAACAGTTCAATAGGTGTGATATGTAACTCTATCCAACAGTCAAATGTTTTAAGTATACTATGATGGTATGTCATTCCTGATTTTTGTACATACTGACAAATAAAAAATATCATACATTTAGACATTTGTAAAAAATATATAAAGTAAATAAGATCACAATAAGCTTGGTAGCAATTCAGTGTTTTCAAAATAATAACTCCCCACCCTTTTGAATTCCCTCCCTTTTTACTCCCCCCCTTCCGGGTCATTATAAATTGTAACCAAATTTGCAAGACCATGAATAAGTTGTTCAAATTCATTAAGTAATAGTTATGGTCCTGGTATAGTAAGAATTTTGATAACAGATCTGCAGGTAAATCATTTTCTCCTCATAAACTGTAGAAAACTATATAGCCAAAATTAATTAAACATATATACAATTCCCCTAAATCCCTAATATTGTTGGTATAACATAACACAAAATTCACTTTATAATGAATGTGCAAATTTTACAAGCCCCTTAAGCATTTGTTAAGGCCATGATTTAATAACTTTTAAACTAAACAGTGAATTTTTGACAAAGCAAATACATGTAAAATATGGACAATACACACATGTAAACAGAACTTTACTACTACTCGTCATGCATTAGCAACAAACAGTTAAATAAATCATAAGCTTAACATGCAGCAAGCAAATAAACATATCAAGCAACATGCTATCACAAAAACAAAGCTTAAACTAAAGCAGCAGAAGCAGAATGCAGTAAACAGCTCAGCATTTTGTCAACATGAAAACACAAGATAAATAAAGCATTTAAGCATCAAAAGCAGTCAGCATGCTCAACTTTGGTCTAAGCTGCCATTCAATATAGGAGTTGATTTTGAGAAAGTTCTTAATGTTTCTAGTTACTTAAAACTATATATTATGGTTTTGCAGCTCACTCCAAAATTGGTAGCATAATGCGTAAATAAACGGAGACCATACCTTGTTACCTAGATTAAGTTTTATCCGTAATCTGATTGTATCTAAAACAAATAGATATTTATCTGTTTATTATAGTATTGAACAAATCATATAAATATAATTAACACTTATTGTATGAATTCGGGATCTGAAATTTGAAAAAAATAAATAAATCAAAAGATGCATGTGTAGGACTTAGGTGGAAGGGTAAACCCTGTTCTTATTGTTTTTACCTGTAAACAGCACTTATGTGACGAGACTTGTGATTAAATAATAACATGTGTTTATCAACGGAGGCTTCCATTGTGTTGTGTGGTTGTAGCAGAACAAGACTATAGAGAGATTCCGAGTATCCAAATGTTTACATTATGAATACACAAGACTCCGCCTACAGGAATGTGAAATGTACAACTATGCCACACCCACTATTTACGTTAAAAAAAGTTAATACTGAGAGGAGAACTCACGATTAACACAAATAGTGTTACATAAAATTTTGCCTGGCGCAGTACAAAACTAAATAAAGAGAAAAGGCACATTTAAAATAAAAATATAAACAAGCTAACAAAAAAAGTAACTAAAGGTGAAAAAACCCAAGCCCCTTTTTGTCATTATGCAACCATATACGGACGATGTTTTCAGTGACCTTAGGGGATTCACCGACTTTCCCCTCAATCCCACGGATAACCAAATTCCATTTTCTTCCCCACACCTCCAATTTCAGACGTTCATTCGCCTCCTCGGCAATGAGTGACTCCAAGTTGGGGATTTTAGAATTATGAATATCATGGAGCTCACCATTGGCAAACTCGGCCTGGTTTTCAAGAACTTTAACCCTCTCGTTGATCTGTTCTTGTTTTTCTTTAAGTTTCTCCACTTCGGTATTTATATAAATATGTAGTTTCTGGAAACATTTCCCAATGTCGGCAAAATCTTTGCACTCATAATCAGCCATTGTTATTATTTAAACAGGTAGAGGCGGGAATCGCCGATTAAAGACTGGTTAGTTAATTATATATAAGAAGATAATTGAATGAAAGTCACCTCGTTCAGTGTAAAAAGAAAATCCTATATGAATATTACGCTCTGTGTATTACTCTGTTTAATTGAAATGTTAAATATAAGGCAGATACAAACAATTTACCAGGAGCAATTTTTCTACACGTCTCACAACATGGCTGTCACCGGAAGTGTTTTCTTCTTCAGTATTTATATTGAGTTCTAATGTTTGCTTAACCTGATTAATGCTCTTTGTTTTCAATTTTAGCTAGATGTTCATTGGTGATGATGCTATCCCAATTCTTGCATCTACACGAATTTGGGAAATATAGCTTAGTATAGAGGTCTTTTAACGCCTGAATAGTGATTGTAGTGTACATGTTTTATATAATAAAGTATTTCGAAACGTTCTTCATTCAAGTCATGTAAGCCTTATTCATCCTGGTCCCATCTGTCTTTCTCAAATTGTTTACTTGAAATTTGACATCAACAGGCCAGTCTTTACAAGTTATCTCGCATCCATGTGATAACCATATCCTTGACATCAGAATAAGCTCGTTCAAACATGATTTCATGAGAGGAATTCTGAGACGTGTTCACTATTTCACAGTTCCACAAACCTTTAAACAAGAGATAATACTACAACCGGGTTGTGCTCGTAAAGTAATTTTTAATACATGGTATTTAGCATTGCAAAGAAAAAAACAATACGTTCAATTTAAGGAAATCTGTGTTATAGATAATAAAGATATGTTGGTCCTGAATAGTATTGTAATAGTATCAGATGGACGTCATGAAACCATCAGCTAATCAATATTGAAGTTCAGAAATGCTATAGAAATGATCTACAGTAACACCTTTTTAGTCTGGCGTGTCTACCTTAGCTGTTGTAAATTTTACTACGATAAACAATAACCATAAGGATTGACAATCCGTATAAAGTATTGCCACCTAAGTTTCTCTCGTGTCCGTTATAAAGTGGCGTTAATTTTGCTGGTTTGAATGCAAAAGTACCAAATCTGAAACTATAAATGTAGGACCTAGAATTTGGAAAGAACCGTACGTTATATAATTTTAATATCACATAACAAGCACTGATAAACTTTGAACTAGGCTAAGCTTTCAGTAACAGCTACTTCTATCGGTCGATACATTGTGTCTTGTTCGTTGTTTTGTATCGGTCTGGTGAGTCAATTCTCACTCAACTCATGTTTGCTGTGTGTTCTATTGTTGTACTGTTTCGCCACTATCGAAGGTTTGGAAAGGGTTCAATTATCGTAAATATGTTTTTTTTAACCTTCACCACTTTCTATATGTGCCTTTCCCACAGGTGCTTTCCCATATCAAAAGCCTGTAACTCAATGGTTGTCGTTTGGTGCTGTCTATATGATTTGTTTTTGTTTATCGTGTTGTACATAAATCAAACTGATGGCTTCATATTTTTAACTGTTTTATTTACATTTTGTAATGTCTGGAGCATTTCGTAACTTACTACTAGTATGTGGTAAAGGGTACATTGGCTTATTGTTAAAGGTCGAACGGAGAGTTATCTAAAGTTGCTTACATTTTACTTATTGTCTCTGACGGAAAGTTTTCGTTGGGAATCATATCACACCTTCTTGTTTTGATTTTGTATATAAAAGAAGTCACTCGTTGAGACGCTTATAATTGATCTGTACAGTAGATTTTGTTTGCTGTTATCTGACTATCATACTAGTATAATAGTTTCAGCTGTTATCGTTATTTTCTTTTTCAATTGCAGTTCAAATTGCCTGCCCTTCATCTAAAACTTTAGAGAAAATTTACATTTTAATTATGAATGATTTCTCGTCCTTATGCATGAACTCTTCGCCACTGGTTGTGAAACAAAACAATTATCAATAAAAAAATGTCAGGTAACGTCAGTGCATCCCGAAAAATTAAGAAAGATTATTTAAAATTGCTGTTGTTTTTGGTTTGCTTTGGTTTTGTTAACTCATTAATTGTTTTCTTTGAATAAAACTGCCACCATGTACACCCTTCACAAATAATGAACACAGCTTTATACATGTCAACCATCTGTGCCAAAAACTTCAAACGAGATTTTGTGTTTTAAACAATTTACTTAAAACTGACAAAACATAAAAGTAATCTCAAAAGGTGAGATAAATACATCATATTTGATAAATAAACACTATTCTGTAATAATAAACATGTTACATGTCAAAAAAGTCATTGACAAATACCTTCAAAATAAATAAGATTAATATCTTGTTTTAAATGAACATTATGTCTCCTACAAAACACTGTCATGGATTCTGAACACATAAGTTAACAATGCACCATATACTTCATTCTAATGTTTATCAATTGAACCAAAACTGTCGGCTGTACCATGTTTACAACTCTAAGACAATGATTGAAATTATTTGTAACGCTGTAGGTTGAAAATGCAGAAAATAAAAAGTTATAAGAAAGAATAAAACATTAACGTATCATGAAATCAATCAAACGCAGTGTTGTGTTTAATTTGGGCAGGGACAGTAAAGAAAATCCCTGAATTTGGTAACCTAGAAAGAGCAGGATGGAACAGGTGAAATTTATACATACAGGCGAGTAGAAAACTGAGTGGAAAGTCCTAGAAGTCGTATTGGGTAGAAAAAATAGCATTGCCATTATAAATACAATATGAACATCAAAACGTGACAAATAACAAATGATCGGGATGGGGGGATCATGTATAGCTACTACAAATGGAGGCACTATGACTATTGAGATTGTTTATGAATTGAAACAATATTAAAACAAAATGATAAATATATAGTTTAGGAATGTATCTCCCTCATGCAAAGCTCTGATTCCTTTCACGGATTTGGCTATACTTTTTGGACCTTTTGGATTATAGCTCTTCATCTTTTATATAAGATTTCAAATATTTTGGCCACGAGCATCACTGAAGAGACATGTATTGTCGAAATGTGAATCTGGTGCCAACAAATTAGAACCGTTAATTTTATTATGACTGTGCTACTGCTCACTAGGATAATTTTCGTCTTCTACATCCGAGAGCGATTCCCCTTCTTCTAGTAGAGACAGGATTTCCTCTGCAAGACTTGTTATTGCAGCCATGTTTACATTTTGTAAACTAGATTCATTTTGTTTTATTTCATCTTCTAATTCGATGGTACTGTCAAAATTTGTTTTTTCTATACATTCCTCAGAATCTGTAGACTGACTGTTTAACGATACACCGGAATCGTTTATACTCTCGTTTTCAGATGAATTTAAAGCGAAACTATATTTTTCGAACACATATTGTAAACTCAGTAATCTTTGTTGTTCTCGCAAATGATCTTGAAGTTCGACAACTATTGAATCGTCTGGAGCAAAGTGTTCTTCTTCGATTAGATATCGAATAGCCTCGTCTGCACATGCATTGTAACCTGCATTTAGCGAGTCCTGAAAGGACGAGCTCATTCCAATCAGATCATGGTGAACGACCGGCTGTAATGTGGAGTATTCCATATATTCCGGTACAGGAGAAGATTTAAACTGGATCATCTCATCTGCAAAATAAAAAATAAAAGGCATGAATAAAAGATGTAGAAATAAAAACCAGTGAAACTGCAACCAAAAAAAGAATCACATTTCAAAAGGGGGAGAAATACATGCATACAGTGATTGCCAACTGCACAAACTACACGAAATAGTCCACAGGTAGACAAATTACGAATGAATTTCACAGTCATCATACAAAAGCGCTGGTTTTCTTAAAACAATTGAAAAAAAAAGAACGGCATCTACTGACAAGAATCCAAGAGTAAGGCTCTTTAGAGAAACTCTAAAACTCATTTGTGGAAAATTGGTATAACGAAAACAAAAGATTATAGCTGTATATAATAGATGACATGAAAACGAAATATATTTTGTGTGTAATGTAGAAATACATATGTAGTTTTGATTAGGATAAACGTTTATTACTAATTGGGTCAGAAACGTTTGGAAAGTTTGTGTCGATGCTTACAAAGTATACCAAACAGATGTGAAAAATCTTTTCTTAAGTGTGCAGGTTAAACCAATGTTAACGCTCTTATATTTTTGTTCATATCTATTTGAAAAGTGAAATGTACATGCTGTTATTAAAGTGCATTGATATTCTTGTTACTTTTACTAGATACTAGTAGGTAAATTTTGTAGCCAATAATATAAACAAGGTTCATGAACAATATTTGCATTTACGAGTCCAGTTTTAATTAATTTCATTTCATTTAAATTTACGTTCAAACTACAATTTTTTACCATTAAATAGAAAAAAAAATGGATGTTATTCAAGTTTAGAAATGTAGCTTGAATTCTATTTATTGTAATTTTATAAATGTCTACAAATTCACAATTTTTCGTGTGAAAATAAAAATCCGATAGCTGACGGCGGTCAAGTCATCCTTTCGCACGCTCCAGTTTATAGAAATTCCTGGGAAATTTTTCCCTACCAGTAGACCGTGGACTGTTGTATTGGTTACAAATTGTTTGAAATATTAATGTCAATATCTGTTTTCCGGCCGATATAGAATCGTTACCATTATGAAAGGAAAAGCGTATCGTCCTAAATCTGTAAAATATGGGATGCAAAAAATATCTATAATGTTGTTTGCTGGACACTATAAACAAACGATTGCTTTAGATGTACTTATCATCATTGGTTATCGTCATAAAGTAGCAAATAAAGCACGAATTTCTTCTAGCATAAGTCAATTATATTTTAAATAGTTGTAAAATTGAAACAATATATACCTCTTAATAAAAAAAACTTTTAAGATAATATTTATATGCTTCTCATATATTAGGATGCAGCAAAGTAAATGAAAGTCTTTACAATAATTTAAAGAAATTAAATACAATAAAACCGAAAATCGTTTAACCCTATACAACTTTCTAAAAGAATAATATTACAGTTCTGCTGGCTTTCGCTTCCACACAAGCTTGTTTCATAATAATAATCAAATAGCATGTCTCTAATTTGACAGCGAGTTTTGCATTGCATGACTTTTCACGTTCGTGGCATCTTTTAAATATTAATAGAGAAAATTCCTTTAAAATTGTTTATTTCTTAAAACTGCACTAAAACTTATTCCTTCGACAAACGCAGTTTACTATTACAATTTACAAAACCTACCTCTTTTAACTTTAAGCATATTTAGTTTAAAAATAAAATGCCCTTTTTGTGTATGTCTTAAGTCGTTGATAGTTTCCTTTGTGAGTAGTTGAAATATTCACCAGCTGTCAGTATTGCCTGCTGCTGTCTGGTTATCGAATTTCAATGGTAATGTAGTGTGAATATAACACATATGTATAGGAATGTTGGGCGAGTCCAAGTTTTTATCGGGGATTGCAAGTTACATCGTCAACACAATAACTGATAAAATCAACACTATTATTTAAAATCTGAACGTTTTATGAAATATTATATAGCTAACACCATTCTATCTGCCTTGGGTGTTGGAGCCTTAAGTGGGCTTGGTGGTGTAGCCGTCAGCAAGGCCTTAGGTCTGGATTGCAACTTAAACGTGATGGATGCGTTTGCACAGTGAAACCTAGTGGCAAAGGTCTCTACCTCAAACCCTTAAACGTCCGGATCACCTATGATGATGGACTCTACTTGAAGCCTGGTCAGCAATTCCACGACGGAGCTGGTCTGATCTTAGGTGCTAACAGCCCCTTCAAAAATATTCCCCTCCTCGGTATGCTCCTATAAATAAATGGATGATTTAGATTCTGGATACCAGCAAACTAGAGTCGAATGTATGGAGGATCGACTCGATGTAGAAATTCGAAATTATCAACATACTTTGAAGATCTACAAACGACTCGACAAAGTAGTGTCTAAAGCACAGGGTGCGTGTTCCGTTGCCAGTTTGATGTTGACCAGCTGCACCATGGGTTCAGCTTTGATCGGTATAGGTGCTATAGCCTCCCTTCCCTTAGGATCCCTTGCTTGCTTGAGTGCCACTGGCGTGATGGTACTCACACTGATCTCAAGGCGTATCATGAAAAAGAAGAAGAAACACCGCGACACCTTGCGATTGGTAAAGTCCACAAAATATTTGGTCGAACAATGTATCAGTACTGCTTTGGCTGATCATGAACAGATCAATAATGCTGAGTTTGGGAATATCACCACCTGCCTCAAAAACTACTACGATAAAAAAGATAAGCTCTGACAACCTTCCACCACTTTAAGTGAGGACCTTAAAACGCATGCGCCGTAAAAACGTCACACTTCGTTTCGTTACGCTTCACTACACGATGTGCTCCGTGTCAAACATAATAAAAACTTGCCAATCCGCCCACCTAAAAGATCAAGGTTACATAGAGAAAGAAGATTATTAACTAGTATTATGTATAACTAAATATTTATAAAGCTCCACATCCGTAGCCAGGGCTTGAGGTTGGGGTTCAAGGTGTTCGTACGTACCCCCCCCCCGTTGAAAATAAATAAGCATTGTTAAAGTCGACATTCAGTTAGAATTGTAAATGTAAAAGTTGAGTATGATTGTATCGTGACTCCATGCATTTCCCCATGGAAATTCTTGGCTACGGGCCTCGGCTCGACGTCTAGTTAGTATACCGTCGAATCAGTAAACTATACAGATTCGTTTATTATATTTTTATAAAGTTTTCTATATCTTACATGTGCATAAGAAATAAAGACATAGTTTTATAATATTTTGTACAATTATATTCACAGAGAGCACATGCTTTGTTATTGAACGGTCTGGTCCACAGTAACTCACCACTCTGTCTTCATTGACTATTTTCAAAACTACCGGTAGCATAGAGCAAGAACAAACTTATAACCGTGGTTTGAAATACTACCTCTAAAAGTCATACACAGTCTTTTATCAAACTAATTTCGAATAACTATCGACATTTATTTTTAATAACTATCGACATTTATTTTTAATAACTATCGACATTTATTTTTAATAACTATTGACATTTATTTTTAATAACTATCGTTATTTTTTTAATAACTATCGTCATTTTTTTTTAATAACTATCGTCATTTTTTTTTAATAACTATCGTCATTTTTTTAATAACTATCATCATTTATTACCAATACATATATCAGCATTCAGCTATTTGCTAATATTGTCCCTAAAAGACATCCACGAGTTCCAAATGGTGAAGTTGAAATTATCCATTCGTAAATCTTACGGACGCCATCATGAGTTGGTTGACCGTTATGGAATAACCGTTTTACAAATGATATAGGATATGTCCCTTACGTCTTAACTACAATCCCCTTCCCATTCATGAATGTGACCTACCTTGTCTGTTTGCCTTTTTCATTTTTAGTCATGGCGTTGTCAGTTTATTTTTATAGTCCCCCTTTTAAAACTGTTACACTTACACTATTGGCACAATTCACACCCTATGTTGTCATCCCGTATATTAATCCCGATTTGTCACACAAGATTTCACACCCTATGTTTCAAATTACTTGTCACCAGATATTTACAACAAAATGTGCCCCCAATAATTTACACCTCCAACTATGACTTAACAATGTACACCTATATTTGGCACCCCCTATTTTTTTTTTTAAATATTTACCAACTTGAGGCCGTAATACAGAATAAATATAGTGTATTTTATATAAATATTATCTATAATAATAGGTGAAAATTGTCCCTGCATAGCAAACTATTCTAGCGTTGCCTCCTTTGTGTTATATTCGGCCACCTGAAAAATCAAGGTTACGTAGAGAAAGAAGACTTATGTATGACTCAGAGGCGTAGCATCCAAATTTATATTGGTACGGCAGAAAATTTTAAGAGTCGCGAAACGAGTAATCCCGCCTCGTAGAGGCGGTTACTCGGCAGGGGTTCTGGGACTCTCAAGGCCCCGAGAATGTTTTGGATAATTGGTGCAAAATCCTGCATTCTGACCCTTTTCTGACACTGAAATTTTGCTTCTGAAAATTCCATTTTTAAGTTATAAACTTCAAAATATTTAAAAAAAAAAAAAAAATAATAATTCAACCGTGCATGATATATGTGTCAAAAAAGTTCACAATCCAACTGGATAGGAAAAACGGAATATCTTAGCTAAAACTAATACTTTCAATTTGTGTTGGACACCTGGCTAGGGCAGAAGGGGTCTTGGCATGCTGCTTTGAAATTATAAAAATGTACAAATAACATAGAATTGAGTCTCGTGATGTACTCCTCTAAACATAGAACAAACGACGGTAGAACATTTTCGTTTATCATCGTTTCTAAAGATAGTGATTATAGGGTTAAAAAATACATTCACATAAAGTTCAGCTGCACAAACATATTGTAAATCGCAGGCTAATGTTTCATTCTCATTTTTTTTTATTAGATAGAAAACCCGATTTCAGGGGGTAAAGTTGGTTTTGGGAAAGAAATGCAAAGAGTTGGATGTGTTTTGAGAATATACTATTAATGTAATAACATGTTCCTTTATTAAATGTTAATAAACGGGTTTGTAACTGGCATAAGAAACACCATGGCTTCAGCGATCATTATGTTTTTGGTCTGTGTGTCCGTTCGTCTGGTCGTCTGTCCCGCTTCAGGTTAAAGTTTTTGCCAATTAAGGTAGTTTTTAATGAAGTTGAAATCAAATCAACTTGAAACTGCACATATGTTCCTTTTGATATGATATTTTTAATCATCATGCCGAATTAGAGATTAATCCCAATTTTACTGTCTACTGAATGAAAAAATGATAGTGGCCGCTTCAGGTTAAGTATTTGGTCAGGGTAGTTTTTGATGAAGTTGAATTCCAACCACCTTGAAACTTTGTTCACATGCTCCCAAAGGTAATAGTTTTCTTACATGTATCTATATATTTTGAAATCAAAGTTTTAATCCCAATTAATGGTCAACTGAACATAGAAAATGATAGTGCGAGTTGGGCATCCGAGTACTATGAACACATTCTTGTTGTATATTTTTTTCTGTCAGTGACAGTGATCATGACTAAAAAAAATAAATTAAAAAAATGAGTTAATGATGTCTATCATTTAATGTACCATTCTAAGGACAAGGCGAAGGGATCAAATCAACGACTACATGTAAATGTGACTGCTGGACTTATATCCAGGGTGTATACTCGTAACGCATGGTTACAGGTATTAGCGTCATGGAATGCTTACTTTCAGCATTGTTTTTCAATATCACACAGTAGATTGTAAATTTGTAGATGGTGAAACTCCGAGATTACGGAAATATTATTCAATCTTTTGCTTCACTGAACTTTTGCCTCTTTGGTATTTAAAAAAAAAAGCTGCCTCCAGTTTCACACCTTTTGTTTAATGACGTAAAATCTGTATATTTTCAATAAAAAAGAGTTATATTACAAGGAAAGAGTTAAATTACAAGAGAAATTTAACTCGCTTTTTGGTTTTTCGTATGTTTTGCTCGATAACTTTCTCTGCAGAAACTCTTTAAACAGCGAAGTTGGGAAGCCGAGTACTTAATTACTTTAGTTCTTCCATGCCACTGAGGCATAGTATTCATACAAAAAAGTCATGCAAGTGTTGTTATGAAATGTTTACGCCAGGATAATTGTAGAAAAGAGGGGGCGAAAGTTACCAGAGGGACATTCAAACTCGTAGATTGAAAATAAACTGACAACGCTGGCATGGCCGAAAAAAAAGACAACTAATAGAACACAAGACACATATAAAACTAAAGACGAAACAACACAACCCCTCAAAATAACTGGATGTAAACTTAGGTGCTTCGGAAGGGTAAGCATATCATGCTCAGTCCCAATATGGCACCCGTCGTGTTGATCATGTTTTACGAACCCGGTAAATAGCCTAATTCGGTAGGTCACAATCGTGAAAAGGGAACTGGATTGTAGTTAAGAAATAAGTAACATATCCAATTTTATATGTGAAACGGAAAGTCCGTTACGTTCAACCAACTCGTGATAGCATCCGTAAAATTTACGAAGGGATGATTTTAACTTTACCATTTGGAACTCTTGGTTGTATTGCTTCCTTTTAAGCAGCAACGTTCTATCAAGGAAATTATTATAGGAAATACAACCCCGGGAATATCGTATCGATTAGAAAATATATACTCCGCATGCAGGTGATGCTGTAATATTGCTACAAAGAAATGGAAAGTTCACAATTTGGAAGCTGACATTTTCTCTTTTGTCGTTTGTCTTTTTGAATTGTTTTACTTTAGTCAATTATAATGGGGTTCTGTATTGCTTGCTGATCGATGTGGCAGAGCTAAGGCTCCACATTGAAGACCATAATTTTACCTATAATTGTTTTCTTTTTAACACATTGTGACTTGGATTGAGAGTTGTTTCATTGACGCTCAAACTGAAACTAAAAAAATGTGGGTTTGGGGTCTAGTGGTTAAAACCGATGGCTACAGTACTGAAGGTCCTGAGTACGATTTTTACCCTCCCACACACATCTCTGGTATCCAGACCGGAGTTTTAAACTAGATTGGATACTTCGGGACCTCGGTAAGTCAAAGTTGTTCCCAGGTTACCCTGGAGATCAATCTTCTGAAATCTCTTCGGGTTGTTTGTTCCCGTCGAGAAGTCCGGTGGTTCCCTCCGAGTACTTCGGCTTCCTCCACCATAATAACAAACTTCCCGGTGTCCTACACGATCCCTTGGGCGGTGTTGGGTGGGGATTGGTCTGGTGATGGGATAATATTGTATAGGACACATTTCCATTAATCCTTAGGGAGTGTACATGGATCCGCTGTACCCTTGCAGTCAATCAAGGTGTGCGTCTCAACTGGCGGAATCTCGAAATACATAATTACTCCATCTTCTTATTTCTATTGTACCGGTATTGATGAATGTATATGGTAAATTACTTATGACTCATAAATGTATTTTCTATCTTTTTTCTTTCCTTTAATACCTTGTTTTCTTTATTTCCATGCAAAAACCTTGGGTTTTAAAAAAACTTTTTATGCAAATTATTGGTACGGCATGCCGTACCAACAAAAATTATTGGTACGGCGGCTGCCGTACCTGCTGTACCTGCTGCTACATCCCTGTTTATTTTATATAAATATTATCTATAATAATAGGTGAAAATTATCCCTGCAAAGCAAACTATTATAGCGTTGCCTCCTTTGTGTTATATTCGGCCACCTGAAAGATCAAGGTTACGTAGAGAAAGAAGATCATTAACTAGTATTATGTATGACTGTAAATATTTATAAAGCTCCACATCCGTAGCCAGGGCTTGAGGTTGGGGTTCAAGGTGTTCGTACGTACCCCCCCCCCCCCTTGAAAATAAATAAGCATTGTTAAAGTCGACATTCAGTTAGAATTGTAAATGTAAAAGTTGACTATAATTTCGCATGATACTGTTGGTCCTTCAACGAGCAGAGTTAACTCAAACGCATTTAATATCACACCCGAAGCTAGAGTTGATATGAACACATGTGCAATAGATTCTATGAACCAGCAGTATTCTATTCACGCCTATGCAGTGCATACCCGTCCGTCAGAGAATGTCATTTTTCAAGTCCCGTCAGAAAATGTCATTTTTCAAGTCCCGTCAGAACCGAGATCTTCAAAAACTAATTACCATAGGCTTCCAAAGTTAGACTTACCCTATTTTAATGAAGAGATTCTCAAGTGGTAGACATTTTGGGATTGTTTCGAGTCATCTATACACTACAACGACACATTAACGCTAATCAAAAAGTTTAGCTATCTTAAAGCCCAGCTTGAGGGAAGCGCTGCGCAAACAGTAGAGGAATTCGCTTCCACTAATGGTAACTACGAAACTGCAGTCAACCTTCTCAGAGATAGGTTCGTACAACCTAGCAAACTGGTCCATACTTTCAAGAAAGCACTCATGAACGTACCCACACCGACAAATGATGCATTTAGCTTGAGGTCTTACGGAGACAAACTTGAATCATATGTGTGAGGATTAGAGTCACTTGGTCAAACACCAGAGATGTATGATTCGCTTTAGGTACCTGTAGTATTGGACAAGTTACCAATTGACATAAGAAAGAATATTGCACGAGAACACGGAAGAGATAATTTGATATTGGATAATCTACGCAAATTTATAACTAAAGAGATTGACATACTTGAGGCAGGACAGGGAGTCATGAAATCGGACAGATTGTACGCCACTGCATTTTTGGGGGTATGCAATCACATTCATACAAGAGCAAATTCACGGACACACATAAGAAGAAAAATACACGTACATGTATATTTTGTTCAGGTGAGCACTTTCCGACGGAGTGCTCTGAAGTAACAGACGTAAACGTTAGAAATCAAATTGTAAAACAAAAACAGTTATGTTTTAACTGTTTAGGGTCACACCGAGTGGCCGCATGTAAGTCTACAAAACGATGCAAAAAATGTGACAGAATGCATCATACAAGCATATGTAAAAGTAAAGAGGTCATTCCAAGTACGACACCAGGGCCTACAATACAACAGTCAACAATAAACGAAGTTGAAACACCAAACGAGACTAGTGTAATGTATTCAGCACAACAGAGTCACAACATTCTTCTGAAAACAGCAACTGCACCAGTTGTATATAAGGACCAAAAAGTAGAATGTAACATCTTATTTGACGAGGGAGCACAGCGTTCTTTTATAACTCAGAAATAAGCTGATAGATTAGAAATAAAACCCACAGAAAAAGTAAGCATTCAACACACTGCGATCGGAGATTTGTCTCAGAAAGATCGCAACTTAGACACTGCAACAATACAGCTACAGACCGACACGGGAGAAAATATTGTTATTAAGACGCTTATTGTTCTGGAAATTGCCGTTCCGATTCACAACAGTATTTCACAAACTACAAGGAGCTTGTCACATTTGAGCGGACTTAAACTTGCAGATTATGTGCATATATAGTGGAGATCGTTTTGAAATCAACTTACTCATACGCGCAGACCACTATTGGGACATAATCGAGGACAAAGTAATTAGAGGAAACGGACACACCGCTGTACAGTCAAACATCGACTATCTATTATCAGGATCGATGAATAGAAACATCAACCAGCCGTCAACAGTTCTTGTAAACGTCATTGCAGACAAGAACACATCTATTGATAATTATATCGAGAAAGGCAATTCCACAGAAGGGTTGCCTTGGAAACATGACCATCCAGATGCTATACCTATAGTTATGACCGTTGCCAAAAGAAGAACAGAAAACACATCGCAATGGCTCGTACAAAGCTGATCGTACATGAAACAATTTGAGGAACACTCCAAGGAAGTAACTTGCAACCTAGACCGCCCGAACAAACACACCCTCAACTGTTGGAGTCAACAAGCCACATAGATACAGGACAGATACTTATAACGCGTAAAGAAAATTACCGCTTAGTGAAGTTACCGTATGTGTCAGAAGAAACATCCATGAATGGACTAAAAGATAAAATGTGTGCAGTCAAGGTTAAGGAACTAGATTATTTTATTTGAGATGGACATTAATTTTAAATTTATTTATCTATATTGTGAATTTACATTTTTTTTAAATTTTCGTTACATATTTCACTTTTGTCGGCACCCAGAATGTCGGAAAATACGCGAAGTACAACATAACGCTATGGTAAAGTTGTTACCATAACGCTATATATACTGTGTGACGTTATATTGTATATGCATTAGCTATCACGACGATTAAACGTATATAGAAAACACAACGTATTTATTAAGATTCTTCAACAGTCCCGCCCCGAAAAAATGAATGATCGTATCCCCCAAAAATGCAAATGAGCATTCCCGGGCCCAGACTCGTCGTGCCCACGCCCGCCCTGCCCCGAAAATTAAAAAACTTCTGGTCCAGGTGTTTACACCCAGACCAGAATTTTTTGGATCTCATCACACTGTCGCCAACTCATAGGAAAAGTACAACTGGTTACCCGAACCTTTTGTCAACCCATAACTGCACAAGAACTTTTCTTTCAAGGGTTCTCTTTCCCTCACGAGTCCATTGCAACCCCAAACTTTCACAACCTCGCCGTCACGATCTTCCAACGTCAGAATCATCTCCGGCCCAAATTTGGTTCCCATTTCGCACACGCGCCGGATCTTGTACCATTTGTCGGTGGGTAATTCGCGCCACTTCAGTGTCTCGTTTTCATTTTGTGATTTTGCATTTCTCTTCAATGTTTTGTCACTTGGGAATGTGATTTGCTTCCCATGGTTTTTTTTTTTTAGTTTTCCTACCTTACAATTTCTTTGTGTTGATAATGTGTTGGATTTCACCCCTCCGGGATTAGGGTTAGGGGTTATGGTTAGGGTTAGGGTCCTCACTTTCTGCACGCAACGATGGTTTTATATGGATACTTTTGGACCATTTCCCCCTTAATTTGTGCAGAATAAATGTGGGGCAGAACTGTCAAATACACACTTGAATCTCTCACTTGTGTGACAGTCACATACAATTCCATTATATTGACAACGAAGAATAGATCGTGACGATCGCCTCTGTGGTATATTTACTATGAATTGCACTGGTGATGAATATCATTATTTGTTTACCTTTAGAAGGGTTTTAAAACCGAATGCCACGCAATTTTCGTTATGATATGATAGTTAAATGGTTATATTTGGTAAATTATATTAGCTGATATACTTCAGTAAAATATTGAATCTCTGTAAAGTAAATATAGGATACACCGAGTTGTCTTCCTCATTTTATACTTTATTGTCCATGATTTTAATAAATTGAAATTTTAATATGAACTATGTCGTTTATCCTTAGAACGAAGAAACGTTAGGAACTCTAGGACAAAAAAGAGTGTTAAAAGACTTATGTCATCTAAGGTACATTCTTCCCAAATTTAAAATTGAGAATGGAAATGGGGAATGTGCCAAAGAGACAACAACCCGACCATAGAAAAAACAACAGCAGAAGGTCACCAACAGGTCTTCAATGCAGCGAGAAATTCCCGCACCCGGAGGCGTCCTTCAACTGGCCCCTAAACAAATATATACTAGTTCAGTGATAATGAACGCCATACTAATATCCAAATTGTACACAAGAAACTAAAATTAAAATAATACAAGACGAACAAAGGCCAGAGGCTCCTGACTTGGGACAGGCGCAAAAATGCGGCGGGGTTAAACATGTTTGTGAGATCTCAACCTCCCCCTATACCTCTAGCCAATGTAGAAAAGTAAACGCATAACAATACGCACATTAAAATTCAGTTCAAGAGAAGTCCGAGTCTGATGTCAGAAGATGTAACCAAAGAAAATAAACAAAATGACAATAATACATAAATAACAACAGACTACTAGCAGTTAACTGACATGCTAGCTCCAGACTTCAATTAAACTGACTGAAAGATTATGATTTCATCATATGAACATCTGGCACAATCCTTCCCGTTAGGGGTTTAGTATCATACCATCATAACATATATGAGAAGAACATAACCCGTGTCATGCCAACAACTGGTTTTTGAATAAATGTGTTTAGTTCCGATGCAAAGACCCTATAAGTGAATCAATATTAACGCCAAATTATGCAATCTTTAATGACCTGACAACATGTACAGTATCGTAACTATATCCCTTCTTAATAAGTCTATTCAAAGGTTTTGTTAGTTTTTGAGGTGAATACTGACACCTTTGTGCTTTATAAAGAATATTTCCATAAAAAATTGGATGTGAAATACCTGAACGTATAAGAAGTCTGCATGTTGAGCTATATTTACGAATGATGTCCTTATACCGATGACAAAATTTAGTAAATGTTTTTACTAGTTTGTGATATCGAAAACCCTGGTGTAATAATTTTTCAGTAATACATAAATTTCTCTCGTTAAAATCTAAAACATTTGTTACATACACGAGCGAATCGTACAAGTTGAGATATATAAACACCGTAAGATGGTAACAAGGGAACTTCACCATCTAAAAATGAATAATTAACGATAGGAAATGAAAAATCATCTCTTTTATCATAAATTTTAGTATTCAGCTTTCTGTTAGTGATATAGATATCAAGATCGAGGAAAGGGCAGTGGTCATTGTTAGTATTAGCTTTATTTTAAAGTAAGTTCAACAGGATAAATGTCTTTAATATACATACTGAAGTCGTCATTATTGAGAGCCAAAATATCATCCAAATATCTAAAAGTATTATTAAATTTGTTTATCAGATATTGTTTCGATGGGTCTTTGCATATTTTTGTCATAAATTGTAACTCATAGCAATACAAAAACAGGTCCGCAATAAGTGGTGCACAGTTAGTACCCATTGGAAATCCGATAATCTGACGATATAATGTTATCTTGTAAAAATTCAAGGACATATATAGTATCAAAGCATGTCCAATTGACATAGTTTTTTGGTTTATTGCTACTAAAAAAGGACCTAAAAGAGTTTGAACATATATATTCACATTCTGACTTTTTAAATGCCCATTTAATAAGGTGTGTGAATTTTTTCTTAATGAGAATGTGAGGCAATGTGGTATACAGGGTAGAAAAATCAAAACTTTGAACAGATTTAAAATCACCAATATAAGCATGCAATTTATCAAGTACTTCCAACGAGTTCTTGACACTCCAAAAGTAATTAATTCCACTATTTTCGAAGGCCTTATTTGAACAATTTATCATCAGGTTTTTAATTGTACCAAGTGTGCTGGTAAGAAGAATAGACAATTTAGTAGTGGAACAATGGCTTGAAGACGAAATAAATCTATGTTTGTAAGGTGTTTTGTGTAGCTTCGGAAGCCAGTACATAGTTGGGACTTTCATTGTATTTGGCTTTGCTTGTAAAGCGGTAGCTAAAAGTTTATGTTTGTTACAGATGTCGTTTTCTGAAAATGGAGTCAGTTGGAATGTTGGTGAATTGATGATTTATTTTTTCAGAACCTCAATGTAAAATTTACGTCAAACAATAATAATATTATTAGCAGGTTCATCGGCCGGGACAAACACAAATTTCTTGGCTAGTTCTTTTAGTTTATGTTTGATACGAGAAATAGGTTTTTTTGTGGTTATTGTTAATAGTAAAATGTTCTTTAAAATGTTGAATACGTATCTAAACTATCTTCATTACTGAATTAAAAAAAGAGTCCAAAGATTTTTGTCTGCTTTTTCCCGTTTTATCAATTTCATACAGTAAGTATGGAGTGAGTCGTGGATGATATTACGACACTAATTCCAATTAATAATTGACGGTGGACGATATTTGGGTCCTTTATTTTAGTTTATGTTGTTCTAGTCCTGCATACGCCTGCAATATTCGCTACTAAAAAATTATAAAACAGCAATCAATCATGTAACTAAACAGATATAAAAACATTCATTCTTAAACAATGAAATGAAAAACAATATAACGTACTAATCAAAAAAAAGTTGTATTTGTGCAATTCAGTAACTTTATTTAAAATCAAGCGAATATTTTTCCGAGTAATGACACTTCATCCTTTCTTTTTATGTGGTTTTGATTTAAGAGATAACTGTATTGTATTTGAAGCTTTAAGGACGTCCATCGGTAGTTTTACTGTCGCAAATTTAGTTTACCTGGCGACGCGGAGCGGAGACAGGTAAACGGGTATTTGCGACAGTAAAACTACCGATGGACGTCCGCAAAGCTTCAAATACAATACAGTTATCTCTATTCTAATGCAAAACATGTTTATAATTAAATTTCAACCATGATTTCAGTGTAAAATGTTCATTAAAGAAAATTCCGCGAAAAGATGTTATGTTCTTTGGTCCCTACACTAGGTGACGTCATAGGTATGCTTCCGGCGTCAAACATAAACACCGGCCGTTTTTTGGCTTTTGTGCCGCTTCAGAATGTAATAAAATTTGATAAAAAGAAGATTTTTAGGCGCAACAAGTGAGTTTTTTGTTTATTACTGTAGAAATAACATGTCAATACATTCCGAAATTCAAAATGTCGGCTTCCTTAGTTACAGACAAGGAGATAGAGAATTTTACGCTTACTGTTATCCAATCAGAACAATTGTTACAAAATAATTGCATTAGAATCTACTATTGCATGGCTTAGGAACTGTCCGTGAAGAAATTCCCTCGGAGTTGGGTATTTTTGTTATTCTACCTTTTTCATTATGATGCAGTCGGGTGAACCACATGCATATACCAGTGCCACTGCATTCATCCGATAGAACTTTTTTACCATTTAACATTTTACTGTAATAACGGACCATACAGCAGATGTTTTCATTATAAAATTGATAGTGACCTTTACAAAAAACAAAACTAACAAATAACAACGTCCCACGATCCGGAAATGTCAATTATGTGTCAAAAATAAAGCTGTAAACGCACAAGATTTAATATAGACACACACATTAAAAATTATTCTAACAATACATTAATTGCTAATGTATTTGAAGATTCAGAATTAATTTAAAGCCCGTAGAAATCTTTGTTTATCTTTTGATTATTACATGTATAATCATTCACAAAATTCCATACGAACAACGGTACATTGCCGGCTCATCTGCATGTTCGACTAAAGAATTGTCCGTTAGAATGACGAAAATTCAGTCTGCAGTGAAAGAGGTCTTCAGAAATACTGTGAAACTCTTTAGTCGCGTAGTGGTATGAACCATTATTATGTGGATTCTAAAAAAGCTCTAAGAACTTCTGTATAAATTTAAATTTTGATCTTCTCTCTGAAATAAGTTTTATAAAAACTTTCGATTTTTCAACTATATACCACCATTGATTCCCCATATACAATTGTAAAATCATCTAAATGAAATAATCCATTAAGCCTTTCAACATAAAAATGGTAGCATAAGCTATAAATTTATTACTTTGGGATACCATACGGCATATTTTGTAAATGGTGAACACATAGGTAAAACATGCTACACAAAGGAACAAGTGATCAGTGTAGGCTGGAGTTTCTTATCGACATCGACATCATATTTGTTGAATTGGAGGTAGACTGTTTTAAAAATTGTCGGCATTCCTATGGGAACTAAATATACGCCTCTGCTTGTCGACATCTTCATATTTTCATATATATATCGGAGTTCCTTCAGACGCATGTTTAAAAAACCAAGAAGATAAAAAAGGCCAGTTTATTTTCACATTCAGATATATTGATGATGTTCTTAAAGTTTCCTTTAACAATCCGAACTTTTTATGATTGTTAAAGTTTCCTCCGATTTAAAAATCAAAGCAACAACAGACCTCTGTCTCATTTTGAGATTTTTAGCTTGAATAATTTGTCATTCACATTCATATCAGTGCCAGAGTCTATGAAAAACGAAACGATTTGAATTTTGAAATTATCAATTTACCCCCACCTTTGTAGTAATATACCAACTTCACCTGTATATGGGATATACATTTCCCAACTATTTCGGTAATCAAGTGCTTTTACCTCCTACTTAGAACTTGTAAAACCAGTGTCTGAGCAGAAAGTTGATGAATCAGGGGTATGTCAAAAAACGTCTCGTTTTTTTTTCTAAAAAATGTTCATCGGAAAGTACCAAGACCTTATTGATAAATATTCCGTATCAACTTTGCAAATTATACACGATGGTCTTGAAATATAGATTCTGGGTACTGTCGTTGTTTATCATGTTTAGTCTTTTTTTTTTATGATATCCATAAAACGTGATTCTGTACTTATGTATCCCTTCATTGTGTTATTGTTCCATGATAATTTATAAATGTAATCTTGTCTTTCATTTTTGCTAATGTGTTTAGTCTGCATGCCCTTATTAGTGTTTCTTCCATATATATGACGTGGCTATGTACTTGTGCATCCCGTTCTTGTGCTATTGTAAATTTATGTATTCTTGTTCTTCATTTGCTACTTATGTGCTTTGTCTATATGACCTTTTATGCTTCTTTGTAACATATGTGTTTGTTTTTATAGTGATGAAAGTTATAACACTATTTTAACTGATTTACCCCTTTTTTATACATCGTTGTCAATATAATATAACTGCCATTCAAGTGAGAGGTTTAGCTAGCTATAAAACCATGTTTAATCCACCATTTTCTACATAGTCAGGAATATCACAGTTGTTATCCATTCGCTTGATGTGTTGAGCCTTTGATTTTGCCATTTGATTAAGGACTTTTTGTTTTGAATTATCCTCGGATTTTTGTAATTTTACTTTTTAGACAATTATCAAAATTTCGAGTTCAATGTATGGTAATAAGATATAAACAAATGGGGTTATGTGTTACGGTGAATTTGTACAATCAGGGATTTATAACAGATTTTCCATATTGAAGCATGTTCAGTTGTATAACAATTAAACACACGAAGTTGCATTCAATTGGGTTGCTTGGCATGCAGCACACATATCAGTTTTCGGTTTAGTAGGTTGAGGCTCAGTAATGTCCATTTGTTCATCATCCGTTGAACATGTTTTTTCTTCTTCAGTATTTATATTGAGTTCCAATGTTTGCTTAACCTGATTAATGCTCTTTGTTTTCAATTTTAGCTAGATGTTCATTGGTGATGATGCTATCCCAATTCTTGCATCTACACCAATTTGGGAAACATAGCTTAGTATAGAGGTCTGTTCACGCCTGAATAGTGATTGTTGTGTACATGTTTTATATAATAAAGTATTTCGAAACGTTCTTCATTCAAGTCATGTAAGCCTTATTCATCCTGGTCCCATCTGTCTTTCTAAAATGGTTTACTTGAAATTTGACATCGGCAGGCCAGTCTTTACAAGCTATCTCGCATCCATGTGATAACCATATCCTTGACATCAGAATAAGCTCGTTCAAACATGATTTCATGAGAGGAATTCTGAGAAGTGTTCACTATTTCACAGTTCCACAAACCTTTCAACAAGAGATAATACTACAACCGAGTTGTGCTCGTAAAGTAATTTTTAATACATGGTGTTTAGCATTGCAAAGAAAAAGAAATACGTTCAATTTAAGGAAATCTGTGTTATAGATAATAAACATATGTTGGTCCTGAATAGTATTATAATAGTATCAGCTGGACGTAATGAAACCATCAACTAATCGATATTGAAGTTCAGAAATGCTATAGAAATGATCACCCCTAGTTTTTGGTGGGGTTCGTGTTGTTTATTCTTTAGTTTTCTATGTTGTGTCGTGTGTGCTATTGTTTTACTGTTTGTCTTTTTCATTTTTAGCCATGGCGTTGTCAGTTTGTTTTAGATTTATGAGTTTGACTGTCCCTTTGGTATCTTTCGTCCCTCTTTTATAATTGATCTGTACAGTAGATTGTGTTTGCTGGTATCTGACTATTATACTAGTATAATAGTTTCAGCTGTTATCGTTATTTTCTTTTTCAATTGCAGTTCAAATTGCCTGCCCTTCATCTAAAACTCTAGAGAAAATTTACATTTTAATTATGAATGATTTCTCGTCCTTATGCATGAACTCTTCGCCACTGGTTGTGAAACAAAACAATTATCAATCAAAAAATGTCAGGTAACGTCAGTGCATCCCGAAAAATTAAGAAAGATTATTTAAAATTGCTGTTGTTGATTTGGTTTTGTTAACTCATTAATTGTTTTCTTTGAATAAAACTGCCACCATGTACACCCTTCACAAATAATGAACACAGCTTTATACATGTCAACCATCTGTGCCAAAAACATCAAACGAGATTTTGTGTTTTAAACAATTTACTTAAAACTGACAAAACATAAAAGTAATCTCAAAAGGTGAGATAAATACATCATATTTGATAAATAAACACTATTCTTTAATAATAAACATGTTACATGTCAAAAAAGTCATTGACAAATACCTTCAAAATAAATAGGATTAATATTTTTTTAAATGAACATAATGTCTCCTACAAAACACTGTCATGGATTCTGAACACATAAGTTAACAATGCACCATATACTTCATTCTAATGTTTATCAATTGAACCAAAACTGTCGGCTTTACCATGTTAACAACTCTAAGACAATTATTGAAATTATTTATAACGCTGTAGGTTGAAAATGCAGAAAATAAAAAGTTATAAGAAAGAATAAAACATTAACGTATCATGAAATCGATCAAACGCAGTGTTGTGTTTAATTTGGGCAGGGACAGTATAGAAAATCCCTGAATTTGGTAACCTAGAAAGAGCAGGATGGGACAGCAGAAATTTATACATACTGGCGAGTAGAAAACTGAGTGGAAAGTCCTAGAGGTCGTATAGGGTAGACAAAAAAGCATTGCCATTATAAATACAATATAAACATCAAAACGTAACAAATAACAAATGATCGGGATGGTGAGATCATGTATAGCTACTACAAATGGAGGCACTATGACTATTGAGATTGTTTATGAATTGAGACAATATTAAAACAAAATGATAAATATATAGTTTAGGAATGTATCTCCCTCATGCAAAGCTCTGATTCCTTTCACGGATTTGGCTATACTTTTTGGACCTTTTGGATTATAGCTCTTCATCTTTTATATAAGTGTTGGATTTCAAATATTTTGGCCACGAGCATCACTGAAGAGACATGTATTGTCGAAATGTGCATCTGGTGCAAGACAATTGGTACCGTTAATTTTATTATGACTGTGCTACTGCTCACTAGGATAATTTTAGTCTTCTACATCCGAGAGCGATTCCCTTTCTTCTAGTAGAGACAGGATTTCTTCTGCCAGACTTGTTATTGCAGCCATGTTTACATTTTGTAAACCTGATTCATTTTGTTTTATTTCATCTTCTAATTCGATGGTACTGTCAAAATTTGTTTTTTCTATACATTCCTCAGAATCTGTAGACTGACTGTTTAACGATACACCGGAATCGTTTATACTCTCGTTTTCAGATGAATTTAACGCGAGATTATATTGTTCGAACAAATATTGTAAACTGAGTAATCTTTGTTGTTCTCGCAAATGATCTTGAAGTTCGACAACTATTGGATCGTCTGGAGCAAAGTGTTCTTCTTCGATTAGATATCGAATAGCCTCGTCTGCACATGCATTGTAACCTGCATTTAGAGAGGCCTGAAAGGACGAGTTCATTCCAATCAGATCAGGGTGAACGACCGGCTGTACTGTGGAGTATTCGATATATTCCGGTACAGGAGAAGATTTAAACTGGATCATCTCATCTGCAAAATAAAAAATAAAAGGCATGAATAAAAGATGTAGAAATAAAAACCAGTGAGACTGCAACCAAAAAAGAATCACATTTCGAAAGGGGGAGAAATGCATGAATACAGGGATTGCCAACTGCACAAACTACACGACATAGTCCTCAGGTAGACAAATTGCGAATGAATTTCACAGTCATCATACAAAAACGCTGGTTTTTCTATAACAATTGAAAGAAAAAGACAAACAACGGCACCTACTGACAAGAATCCAAGAGTAAGGCTCTTTAGAGAAATTCTAAAACTCATTTGTGGAAAATTGGTCTAACGAAAACAAAAGATTATAGCTGTATATAATAGATGACATGAAAACGAAATATGTTTTGTTTGTAATGTAAACATACATATGTAGTTTTGAATAAGGATAAACGTTTATTACTAATTGGGTCAGAAACGTTTTGAAAGTTTGTGTCGATGCTTACAAAGTAAACCAAACAGATGTGAAAAATCTTTTCTCAAGTGTGCAGGTTAAACCAATGTTAACGCTCTTATATTTTCGTTCATAACTATTTGAAAAGTGAAATGTACATGCTGTTATTAAAGTGCATTGATACTCTGTTAATTTACTAGATACTAGTAGGTACATTTTGTAGCCAATAATATAAACAAGGTCCATGAACAATATTTGCATTTACGAGTCCAGTTTTAACTAATTTCATTTCATTTAAATTTACGTTCAAACTACATTTTTTTACCATTAAATAGAAAAAATCGATGTTATTCAAGTTTAGAAATGTAGCTTGAATTCTATTTATTTTAATTTTATAAATGTCTACAAATTCACAATGTTTCATTGTCCACACAATAATTGATAAAATAAGCACTATTATTTAAGATCTGAACGTTTTATGAAAAAAAATTATATTATATAGCTAAGACCATTCTATCTGCCTTGGGTGTTGGAGCCTTAAGTGGGCTTGGTGGTATAGTCGTCAACAAGGCCTTAGGTCTGGATTGCACCTGAAACGTGATGGATGCGTTTGCACAGTGAAACCTAGTGGCAACGGTCTCTACCTCAAACCCTTAAACGCCCGGATCACCTATGATGATGGACTCTACTTGAAGCCTGGTCAGCAATTCCTCGACGGAGCCGGTCTGATCTTAGGTGCTAACAGCCCCTTCAAAAATATTCCCCTCCTCGGTATGCTCCTATAAATAAATGTTTGATTTAGATTCTGGATACCAGCAAACTAGAGTCGAATGTATGGAGGATCGACTCGATGTAGAAATTCGAAAGTATCAACATACTTTGAAGATCTACAAACGACTCGACAAATTAGTGTCTATAGCAAAGGGTGCGTGTTCCGTAGCCAGTTTGATGTTGATATCAACGTGGAAATTGAATAATATTGATGATGAATACCCGTGATTATTTGTCTGAATGCACCCTTTTAGAAATGAAAGAAAGAATTTACTTCCTATAAAACGTTTTAGAAACCAAACATAACTTTTAAAGGAATTTTCCGATATATTAATGATCAGGTAAAAAATCAATCCTGCACGCCTAACGAGTGTACAATTAATAAATTCTTATTTTCATCTAGTCCTGCATGTATACGCCTGCAATATTCGCTACTAAAAAATTATCAAACAGCAATCAATCATGTAACTAAACAAATAGAAAAGCATTCATTCTTAAAAACAATGAAATGAAAAACAATATAACGTACTAATCAATAAAAAGTTGTATTTGTGCAATTCAGTAACTTTATTTAAAATCAAGCGAATATTTTCCCGAGTAATGACATTTCATCCTTTCTTTTTATGTGTTTTAACTTTTGATTCTACTATTGCATGGCTTAGGAACTGTCCGTGAAGAAATTCCCTCGGAGTTGGCTATTTTTGTTATTCTACTTTTTCATTATGATGCAGTCGGGTGAACCACATGCATATACCAGTGCCACTGCATTCATCCGATAGAACTCTTTTACCATTTAACATTTTACTGTATTAACGGACCATACAGCAGATGTTTTCATTATTAAATTGATAGTGACCTTTACAAAAACAAAACAAACAAATAACAACGTCACACGATCCGGAAATGTCAATTATGTGTCAAAAATGAAACTGTAAACGCACAAGATTTAATATAGACACACATATTAAAAATTATTCCAACAATACATTAATTGCTTATGTATTTGAAGATTCAGAATTTATTTAAAGCCCGTAGAAATATTTGTTTATCTTTTGTTTATTATATGTATAATCATTCACAAAATTCCATACAAACAACGGTGAATTGCCGGCTCATCTGCATGTTCGACTAAAGAATTGTCCGTTAGAATGACGAAAATTCAGTCTGCAGTGAAGAGGTCTTCAGAAATACTGTGAAACACTTTAGTCGCGTAGTGGTATGAACCATTATTATGTGGATTCTAAAAAGCTCTAAAGAACTTCTGTATAATTTTAAATTTCGATCTTCTTTCTGAAATAAGTTTTATAAAAACTTTCGATTTTTCAACCCTGTATACCACCATTTATTCCCCATATGCAATTGAAAAATCGTGTAAAAGAAATATTCCATAAAGCTTTTAAACATAAAATGGTAGCATAAGCTATAAATTTATTACTTTGGGATACCATACGGCATATTTTGTAAATGGTGAACAAATAGGTAAAACATGCTACACAGAGGAACAAGTGATCAGTGTATGCTGGAGTTTCTTATCGACATCGACATCTTTTTTGTTGAATTGGAGTTAGACTGATTCAAAAATTGTCGTCATTCCTATGGGAACTAAATATACGACTCTCCTTGTCGACATCTTCATATTTTCATATATGTTGCAGTTCCTTCAGACGCACGTTTAAAAAAACAAGAAGATAAAAAAGGCCAGATTATTTAATTTCACATTCAGATATATTGATGATGTTCTTAAAGTTTCCTTTAACAATCCGAACTTTTTCTGCTTGTTAAAGTTTCCTTCGATTTAGAAATCAAAGAAACAACAGACCTCTGCCTCATTTTGAGATTTTTACATCGAATAATTTGTCATGCACATTCATCTCAGTGTCAGAATCTATGAAAAACGAAACGATTTGAATTTTGAAATTATCAATTTACCCCCACCTTTGTAGTAACATACCAACTTCACCTGCATATGGGATATACATTTCCCAACTATGTCGGTAATCAAGTGCTTGTAGCTTCTACTCAGTGTTTGTATAACCAGTGTCTGAGCAGAAAGTTGATGAATCAGGGGTATGTCAAAAACGTCTCGGTTTTTTTCTAAAATGTTCATCGGAAAGTACCAAGACCTTGTTCATAAATATTCCGTATCAACTTTACAAATAATACACGATGGTCTTGAAATATAGATTTTGGGTACTTACGTTGTTTATCATGTTAAGTCTGGGTTTTTTTTATGATATCCATAAAATGTGATTGTGTTCTTATTTATCCCTTCATTGTGTTATTGTTCCATGATCATTTATAAATGTAATCTTGTCTTTCATTTTTGCTAATGAGTTTAGTCTCTATGCCCGTTTTAGTGTTTCTTCCATACATATGACGTGGCTATGTACTTGTACATCCCGTTCTTGTGCTATTGTAAATTTATGTATTCTTCTTCTTCATTTTCTACTGATGTGCTTTGTCTATATGACCTTTTATGCTTCCTTGTAACATATGTGTTTGTTTTTATAGTGATAAAAGTTATAACACTCTTTTGACTGCTATACCCCTTTTTTGACATTTTTACTATATATATATCTGTATGTTTTGTTTATACATCGTTGTCAATATAATATAACTGCCATTCAAGTGAGAGGTTTAGTTAGCTATTAAACAATGTTTAATCCATCATTTTCTACATAGGAAAATGCCTGTACCAAGTCCAGAATATCACAGTTGTTGTCCATTCGCTTGATGTGTTTGAGCTTTTGATTTTGCCATTTGATTAAGGACTTTTTGTTTTGAATTATCCTCGGATTTTTCTAATTTTACTTTTTAGACAATTATCAAAATTTCGAGTTTAATGTATGGTGATAAGAAATAAACAAATGGGGTTATGTGTATATATGTTACGGTGAATTTGTACAATCAGGGATTTTATGACAGATTTTCCACATTAAAGCATGTTCAGTTGTATAACAATTAAACACACGAAGTTGCATTCAATTGAGTTGCTTTGCATGCAACACACATATCAGTTTTCGGTTTAGTAGGTTGAGGCTCAGTAATGTCCATTTGTTCATCATCCGTTGAACATGTTTTTCTTTTTCAGTATTTATATTGAGTTCCAATGTTTGCTTAACCTGATTAATGCTCTTTGTTTTCAATTTTAGCTAGATGTTCATTGGTGATGATGCTATCCCAATTCTTGCATCTACACCAATTTGGGAAACATAGCTTAGTATAGAGGTCTGTTAACGCCTGAATAGTGATTGTAGTGTACATGTTTTATATAATAAAGTATTTCGAACGTTCTTCATTCAAGTCATGTAAGCCTTATTCATCCTGGTCCCATCCGTCTTTCTCAAATGGTCACTTGAAATTTGACATCAACATGCCAGTCTCTACAATTTATCTCGTAACCATGTGATAACCATATCCTTGACATCAGAATAAGCTCGTTCAAACATGATTTCATGAGAGGAATTCTGAGAAGTGTTCACTATATCACAGTTCAACAAACCTTTAAACAAGAGATAATACTACAACCGAGTTGTGCTCGTAAAGTAATTTTTAATACATGGTATTTAGCATTGCAAAGAAAAAAATACGTTCAATTTAAGGAAATCTGTGTTATAGATAATAAACATATGTTGGTCCTGAAAAGTATTGTGATAGTATCAGCTGGACGTCATGAAATCATCATTTAATCAATATTGAAGTTCCTAAATGCTATAGAAATGATCTACAGTAACACCTTTTTAGTCTGGCGTGTCTACCTTAGCTGTTGTAAATTTTACTACGATAAACAATAACCACAAGGATTGTTAATCCGTATAAAGTATTGCCACCTAAGTTTCTCCCGTGTCCGTTATGAAGTGGTGTTATTTTTGCTAGTCTGAATGCAAAAGTACCAAATCTGAAACTATAAATGTAGTACCTAGAATTTGGAAAGAACCGTACGTTAAATAGTTTTGATATAACATAACATGTACTAATAAACTTTGAACTAGCTTTCAGTAATTTCGAGTACTTCTATCAGTCGATACATTGTGTCTTGTTCGTTGTTTTGCATCGGTCTGGTGAGTCAATTCTCACTCAACTCATGTTTGCTGTGTGTTTTATTGTTGTTCTGTTTCGCCACTATCGAAGGTTTGGGAAGGGTTCAGCGATCGTAAATATGTTTTTTTAACCTTCACCACTTTCTATATGTGCCTTTCCAACAGGTGCTTTCCCATATCAAAAGCCTGTAGCTCAATGGTTGTCGTTTGGTGCTGTCTATATGATTTGTTTTTGTTTATCGTGTTGTACATAAATCAAGCTGATGGCTTCATATTTTTAACTGTTTTATTTACATTTGGTAATGTCTGGAGCATTTCGCAACTTACTACTAGTATGTGGTATATGGTACGTTGGCTTATTGTTTAAGGTCGAACGGAGAGTTTTCTAAAGTTGCTTACATTTTAATTATTGTCTCTGACGGAAAGTTTTCGTTGGGAATCATATCACACCTTCATGTTTTAATTTTGTATATAAAAGAAGTCACTCATTGAGACGCTTATAATTGATATGTACAGTAGATTTTGTTTGCTGTTATCTGACTATTATACTGTTATCGTTATTTTCTTTTTAAATTGCAGTTCAAATTGCCTGCCCTTCATCTAAAACTTTAGAGAAAATTTACATTTTAGTTATGAATGATTTCTCGTCCTTATGCACGAACTCTTCGCCACTGGTTGTGAAACAAAACAATTATCAATCAAAAAATGTCAGGTAACGCAAGTGCATCCCGAAAAATTAAGAAAGATTATTTAAAATTGCTTTTGATGCTTTGGTTTTTTAACTCATTAATTGTTTTCTTTGAATAAAACTGCCACCATGTACACCCTTCACAAATAATGAACGCAGCTTTATACATGTCAACCATCTGTGCCAAAAACATCAAACGAAATTTTGTGTTTTAAACAATTTACTTAAAACTGACAAAACATAAAAGTAATCTCAAAAGGTGAGATAGATACATCATATTTGATAAATAAATGCTATTCTTTAATAATAAACATGTTACATGTAAAAAAAGTCATTGACAAATACCTTCAAAATAAATAGGATTAATATCTTGTTTTAAATGAACATAATATCTCCTACAAAACACTGTCATGGATTCTGAACATATAAGTTAACAATGCACCATATACTTCATTCTTTTGTTTATCAATTGAACCAAAACTGTCGACTTTACCATGTTTACAACTCTAAGACAATGATTGAAATTATTTATAACGCTGTAGGTTGAAAATGCAGAAAATAAAAAGTTATAAGAAAGAATAAAACATTAACGTATCATGAAATCAATCAAACACAGTGTTGTGTTTAATTGGGCAGAGACAGTATAGAAAATCCCTGAATTTGGTAACCTAGAAAGAGCAGGATGGGACAGGTGACATTTATACATACTGGCGAGTAGAAAACTGAGTGGAAAGTCCAAGAAGTCGTATAGTGTAGAAAAAATAGCATTGCCATCATAAATACAATATAAACATCAAAACGGAACAAATAACAAATGATCGGTATGATGGGATCATGCATAACTACTACAAATGGTGGCACTATGACTATTGAGATTGTTTATGAATTGAGACAATATCAAAACAAAATGATAAATATATAGTTTAGGAATGTATCTCCCTCATGCAAAGCTCTGATTCCTTTCACGGATTTGGCTATACTTTTTGGACCTTTTGGATTATAGCTCTTCATCTTTTATATAAGTGTTGGATTTCAAATATTTTGGCCACGAGCATCACTGAAGAGACATGTATTGTCGAAATGCGCATCTGGTGCAAGAACATTGGTACCGTTAATTTTATTATGACTGTGCTACTGCACACTAGGATAATTTTCGTCTTCTACATCCTAGAGCGATTCCCCTTCTTCTAGTAGAGACAGGATTTCCTCTGCAAGACTTGTTATTGCAGCCATGTTTACATTTTGTAAACCAGATTCATTTTGTTTTATTTCATCTTCTAATTCGATGGTACTGTCAATTTGTTTTTTCTATACATTCCTCAGAATCTGTAGACTGACTGTTTAACGATATCCGGAATCGTTTATACTCTCGTTTTCAGATGAATAAAACGCGAGATTATATTGTTCGAACAAATATTGTAAACTGAGTAATCTTTGTTGTTCTCGCAAATGATCTTGAAGTTCGACAACTATTGGATCGTCTGGAGCAAAGTGTTCTTCTTCGATTAGATATCGAATAGCCTCGTCTGCACATGCATTGTAACCTGCATTTAGCGAGGCCTGAAAGGACGAGTTCATTCCAATCAGATCAGGGTGAACGACCGGCTGTGGAGTATTCCATATATTCCGGGACAGGAGAAGATTTAAACTGGATAATCTCATCTGCAAAATAAAAAATAAAAAGCATGAATAAAAGATGTAGAAATAAAAACCAATGAGACTGCAACCAAAAAAGAATCACATTTCAAAAGGGAGAGAAATACATGTATACAGGGATTGCCAACTGCAGAAACTACACGAAATAGTCCTCAGGTAGACAAATTGCGAATGAATTTCACAGTCATCATACAAAAACGCTGGTTTTCCTAAAACAATTGAAAAAAAAAGAAAAACAACGGCATCTGCTGACAAGAATCCAAGAGTAAGGCTCTTTAGCGAAATTCTAAAACTCATTTGTTGAAAATTAGTCTAACGAAAACAAAAGATTATAGCTGAATATAATAGATGACATGAAAACGAAATATATTTTGTGTGTAATGTATACATATATTATGTAGTTTTGAATAAGGATAAACGTTTATTACTAGTTGGGTCAGAAACGTTTGGAAAGTTTGTGTCGATGATTACAAAGTATACCAAACAGATGTGAAAAATCTTTTCTCAAGTGTGCAGGTTAAACCAATGTTAACGCTCTTATATTTTTGTTCATAAAATTGAGAATGGAAATGGGGAATGTGCCAAAGAGACAACAACCCGACCATAGAAAAAAACAACAGCAGAAGGTCACCTTCGTTCATAACTATTTGAACGAAGTGAAATGTACATGCTGTTATTAAAGTGCATTGATACTCTTGTTAATTTTACGAGATACTAGTAGGTAAATTTTGTAGCCAATAAAAATATAATATAAACAAGGTCCATAAACAATATTTGCATTTACGAGTCCAGTTTTAATTAATTTCATTTCATTTAAATTTACGTTCAAACTACAATTTTTTACCATTAAATAGAAAAAAAATCGATGTTATTCAAGTTTAGAAATGTAGCTTGAATTCTATTTATTGTAATTTTATAAATGTCTACAAATTCACAATTTTTCGTGTGAAAATAAAAATCCGATAGCTGACGGCGGTCCAGTCATCCTTTCGCACGCTCCAGTTTATAGAAATTCCTGGGAAATTTTTCTCTACCAGTCGACGGTGGACTGTTGCATTGAGCTGGTTGCATTGGTTACAAATTTATTGAAATATTAATGTCAATATCTGTTTTCTGGCCTATATAGAATCGTTACCATTATGAAGGGAAAAGCGTATCGTCCTAAATCTGTAAAATATGGGATGCACAAAATATCATTTCCAGAATTTTTTCTTGTGTTTCCGGGTCAAGGTCGTTGAAATTATAATTTAAGTTAAAACATCCACAAATACAGGACGATGCACCATCTGTCGTCACAATCCAACAACCTGTAATATTTATAAAATCTTTTACCGTCCACATGTTAGTAATTTATTTGACACCATAACTATTTCCTAATTTCTTTTATCTTTACTGTATAATTCATAATATATCATATAAACATATATACCATTAGTAATCTTATTTCTAAACATATGATCAAGTGATAACGGTAAAAAGAATAGTAACAGCACTCTAAATAAATTATGACTATTTTTTAAAATAATATGAAATATGTAAATAAGTTCATCATCATTGTAACCAGACGCGCGTTTTGTTAACAAAAAACTCACCAGTGATGCTCGAATAAAAAAAGTTAAAAAGGACCACATGTCAACACAGCCATGCAAACTATTAGGGTCAAACTAATAGGGCAAACTAAAGTGTAGATAAACTTATGTGTAGAGAATATTTAATAGTAATATGAATAAAGAAGATGATAACTGTAATACACCGATGACATAGCAACCTGACATAAAACATACTGGGCTATATAAATTTTGACTGCAAATAATAATAGTAGTCAACAGTTAATTCAGAAATTATTGCAATGTTTTTATTAATGCAAAATATGGGATGCAGCAGGTTCGCAATGATAAAAACATGTATTCATGATTTCAGTAATGGTTTCTTTGCAAATGTTTGCAATCACATTAATTATATCTTAAATATTGGAAAAATAGTTACGCTAATGTTCCACTACTAAATTGTCTATTCTTCTTATATTGGTGATTTTGAATCTGTTCAAAGTTTTCTACCCTGTATACCACATTGCCTCACATTCTCATTAAGAAAAAATTCACACACCTAATTCAATGGGCATTTAAAAAGTCAGAATGTGAATATATATTTTTAAACTCTTTTAGGTAATTTTTAGTAGCAATAAACAAAAACACTATGTCAATTGGACATGCTTTGATACAATATATGCCCTTGAATTTTTACTAGATAACATTTTTGTTCGCTTTGGGGATTCCGTTTATCGTCAGATTATCGGAATTCCAATGGGGACTAGCTGTGTACCACTTATTGCGGACCTGTTTTTGTATTGTTATGAGTTACAATTTATGACAAAAATAAGCAAAGACCCATCGAAACAACATCTGATAAACAAATTTAATAATACTTTTAGATATTTGGATGATATTTTGACTCTCAATAATGACGTCTTCAGTATGTATATTAAAGAAATTTATCCTGTTGAACTTACTTTAAATAAAGCTAATACTAACAATGACCACCGCCCTTTCCTCGATCTTGATATCTATATCACTAACGGAAAGCTTAATACTAAAATTTATGATAAAAGAGATGATTTGTCATTTCCTATCGTTAATTATCCATTTTTAGATGGTGACATTTCCTTGTCACCATCTTACGGTGTTTATATATCTCAACTTGTACGATTCGCTCGTGTATGTAACAATGTTTTAGATTTTAACGAGAGAAATTTATGTATTACTGAAAAACTATTACACCAGGGTTTTCGATATCACAAACTAGTCAAAACATTTACTAAATTTTATCATCGGTGTAAGGACATCATTCGTAAAGATAGCTCAACATGCAGACTTCTTATACGTTCAGGTATTTCACATCATATTTTTTATGGAAATATTCTTTATAAAGCACAAAAGTGTCAGTATTCCTCAAAAACTAATAAAACCTTTGAATAGACTTATTAAGAAGGGTTATAGTTACGATACTGTTGTCAGGTCATTAAAGATTGCATATTTTGGCGTTAATATTGATTCAATTATAGGGTCTTTGCATCGAAACTAAACACATTTATTCAAAAACCAGTTGTTGGCATGACACGGGTTATGTTCTTCTCATATATGTTATGATGGTATGATACTAAACCCCTAACGGGAAGGATTGTGCCTGATGTTCATATGATGAAATCATAATCTTTCAGTCAGTTTAATTGAAGTCTGGAGCTGGCATGTCAGTTAACTACTAGTAGTCTGTTGTTATTTATGTATTATTGTCATTTTGGTTTATTTTCTTTGGTTACATCTTCTGACATCAGACTCGGACTTCTCTTGAACTGAATTTTAATGTGCGTATTGTTATGCGTTTACTTTTCTACATTGGCTAGAGGTATAGGGGGAGGGTTGAGATCTCACAAACATGTTTAACCCCGCCGCATTTTTGCGCCTGTCCCAAGTCAGGAGCCTCTGACCTTTGTTAGTCTTGTATTATTTTAATTTTAGTTTCTTGTGTACAATTTGGAAATTAGTATGGCGTTCATTATCACTGAACTAATATATATTTGTTTAGGGGCCAGCTGAAGGACGCCTCCGGGAGCGGAAATTTCTCGCTACATTGAAGACCTGTTGGTGACCTTCTGCTGTTTTTTTTCTATGGTCGGGTTGTTGTCTCTTTGGCACATTCCCCATTTCCATTCTCAATTTTACGGGTTAGTATCAATTGTAGCACGCATAAATTTCTGAATTTACAGTGCTTTAAATTTGAAAATGGAAAATCAAGGCTCCGTGTTGAAGACCGGACCTATAAAGATTTACTTTTTACAAATTGTGACTTGGATGAAGAGGTGTCTCATTGGCACTCATTCCACATCTTCTTACATTCATGTATAAGTTACTTACCAATTAAACAGAGGAATAGTAAGAATTCAGTTCTCCATTCCATTGTCGCTATCAATACGTTTACATCCATGTATAAGTTACTTACCAATTAAACAGAGGAATAGTAAGAATTCAGTTCTCCATTCCATTGTTGCTATCAATACGTTTACATTCATGTATAAGTTACTAACCAATTAAATAGAGGAATACAATGTAGTAAGAATTCAGTTCTCCATTCCATTGTCGCTATCAATACATTTACTTTTCAAGACATACCTAAATGTATCTTAAAAGTAATTAATAACATATAACCGTATGGCAAGACGGTAAAGAATGAAATCCTTTCTTCCACGAATTGTATAAATTATGTAAACACAAATTAAAATTGGTAAATATGATAAAGTAACAATGATTTCCTTTTCTTCCTGAAACTCAATAAACATTGAAAAGTTTAAAACTATTGACGGAAATCTTTTCTCAGCTTTTCTATATTAAACTTATTTTGACACGGTATGTTATCATCGGAATTTGTAACTAAGGAAGACTGTTTGGTTTACATAGCCAATTAATCTATTTAGAAAAAAAACATCCTAATATAAAGAAATATAAATAGGTATTTCAACGATGAACACAGAATTCGATAATTCATTAGCAATGCATTCGAATTGTTTCATTTCATTTTTTGCATTTAATCGTTTTTGTTTTGTTCTGTTTTTGTTTTTTTGTTAACAAATAACTATGCTCATCTTGCGACAGACAGCAGAAACAGCGACATTTATTGCCCAAAGTTGTATATTTCTGATGAAGTTTCCTAATCAGTTTGGTATCATCTTCGTGTATACTTTTGGAAAATTTTAGTATTAAGGAAGTATTGACAATGTGTAAATTATGTTCCTTTACCAATTTCATATCCTTGCTTGTTATCCTATAACAAATATTCAACAATCTTGCAGAGGTACGTGTCTGACATCTTAAAGTAATTATCAATTATTTTTCGTGCGAGGGAAGGAAATGTATAACCAGCTGCTGAAATTAGCAACACAGCTTGACCAAAGAATATTACAACCGCTAAATGTACTATCTTAATTTGTTTGTGGAAGAAATGAATGAACAAATAAACACTAGTTCATGACATCATATTTCATATTTGCCTTATTTGTTCTGTAAAATTAACATACCAATCATTCATATTTCAGATACTTTTCTCAAATAAGATCAAAACAAGAGTGGGTAGAAAAAGGAGAAAAAAATAATGCATATTTCCTAGGTCTTGGAAAATCTAAACAAACGAAAAAGACAATGCTTAAACTAAGAAACAATAAGGGGGTAATAGTAATAGATCAAGATGAAATATTAAAGCTTGAAAGAGATTTTTATGCTAATCTATACGACACTAAACAAAAACCGGATATAGATGTTAAAAAATACATTTCTGAAACAAAACGTAATTATAAATTGTCAGAAGAAGAAAGTATGTCTTGTGACGGGAACGTAACGCTAGAAGAATTAACCATTGCAGTCAATAATCTAAAGATAAACAAAAGTCCTGGAATGGACGGAATAAGCATAAACTTTTATAAAAAGTTTTGGGAACTTCTTGGACTTGTAAAAATTCTTAATTTTAGCTTTGAAAATAAACATCTGCCATTTACGCAAAGACAAAGTTTACTGAATCTAATTTATAAAAAAAATGATCCTTTAGAACTTGCAAATTATAGACCAATATCATTATTAAATAGTGATTACAAAATACTCTCGTACACTCTAGCTTTAAGAATAAAAAAAACTTAAATTTAACCATTAATGCTGATCAAACAGGATACATAAAGAACAGATTTATAGGTTTTAATTTACGCCAAATACAAGATGTAATAGATTACGAAGATAAGTTTAATATAGAAGGAGCAATTTTATTCATAGATTTTTCGAAAGCTTTCGACACATTAGAATGGAATTTTATGTATCATACTTAAAATATTTTGGTTTTAATAAACCCTTCATAAAGTGAATATAAACCTTGTATACAAATATAAATGGTTCTATAATTAATAACGGTTGGATATCTGCCCCTTTTAGACCCCTAAGAGGTATTCGTTGGGATGCCCGTGCTCTTCTTTATTTTTCATAATGTCAGTAGAAATAATGGCTAACCAACTAAGGAAAATAAAAATATAAGAGGCATAGAATTAAAATTTGATAGTAAAACACATTGCTTAAAAATCACGCATGTGGCTGATGATACAACTCTATTTCCTAAAATCTAAAGAAGAAATCCGGACAGCATTAAATATAATCGAAATTTTTGGAACTTTTTCTGGATTACAACTTAACAAAAATAAAACGGAAGGAATTTGGATTGGTAAACTAAAGCATTGTAGAGATAAAGTAGATGAAATTAATTTCACGGACAAACCTATTATAGGTATATGTTTCGGCATTAATAAAAAAGATTGTGAAAAATTAAATTGGGATACTAGATTTGAAAAGAGTCAAAATCTGATTTCATCGTGGAAAAAAAGAAACTTAACCATTTCAGGTAAAGTTCTATTAGTTAAAACTCTCATTATAGCACAATTTACTTTTTTGGCAAATGTTACAGTTTTAAGTAACTCAAAAATACTTGATATAGAAAGAGAAATCTTTAGTTTCATATGGAATAGTAAGAAAGACAAAGTTAAAAGACATTCTTTGGTAGCAGATTACAACCAGGGAGGGCTCAAAATGACCGACAAAGAAGCTACTTCTCCTCTCTTAAAATAAGATGGGTCTCTAGATTGCTACAAGCAAAACAAGAAAATTGTACATTAATACCAAAGCTATTTTAAAATAAATTAGGGGAAAATTTCCTTATTTTTAGAATGAATGTAAACAACCAAAATTTAAAAAAAAACTAGATTACATAACTATAGACATTCCAGAATTTTACTTAGAAATAATAAAAAGATTTTATTTCATGAAACGAACAACACAGAATTGAAAAACTTTGTCGAAATAAGAAAGCAAGTTATCTGGGGTAATAAATTTATAAAATTTCAAAACAAGCCGCTTATTATGCATAACTGGATACACAGCGATTGTATTTATATTAACGATATTATTGACGATAATGGAAAAATTGCCCAAGATAAAATATTTTAAAAAACTGCGAAACACTAAAAATTGGATAGCAGAAATTTCAAAAGTCAAAAGCTCAATTCAATCCTCATAAGTAAAAGCTACGGAAATCCATCAAATCAAAAGTAAATTTTAACAGATTATTTATCAATATAAACAAAGAAAACATTGAAATTGAACATTTAAGCAACAAAAACGTGTATCAATTGCTCGTTCAAAAAAAAAAATCTCTCCAAACATTGGCATAAATAAATGGAAAAATGAATTAGTCAAAAATGAATTATGATTTTACATAATATATGTTTAAGTTTATACATCAACATTTAAAACTGAATAAACTCAAAATGTTTAGATGGAAATTACATTTATATGCGGCCAAGATTAGCGAAAGGTAGTGCGACGTAATCAGTCAAACAAACTTTATTAGATTAACTCGTAAAGGAACGATCGTTTTCATTGGCCAATTCAAACCTTCGCCCTTACACCTGCGAAAATAGAACACGCGTACTATAAATTGAATGGACTAATCAGTATTCACGTAGCCCGCGGTCAAGGTTGTTATAACCTCCATCGTAGTATTCACGTACATTATTGTGTTCTTGATTTACCCATAGCAATTCTAACTTTTCAATGATACATGTATGTGCATGTAAAATTCATTGAATTTATAATTATGTGCACTAATAAAATTTTAATCTTGAAAATCTTAAGGTTTCACATCTAAATATTTAATTCAACTGTCTCCTCTCAGTTGTTTCTGGATTAAGAGATCTAACATTTTTTATATCTTTCGCAAGTTTTAGGTATTCGACTAAGAAAATAATGTGATTTTTTTTTGTAAATCAGTTTACATAATTTTGAGAAAAAATCCCGAAATCCTAAGTAAATTCAGAACATGTAACGAACCATACTTTGTTTAGAGAATAATATACTTTATAAACTCCAGCGATATACTTAATGAATTTTATACTTAACTGTTTTGCTATTCTCGGTTGAAATTCGAACGTAGATTGAATATTTGTAAATATTTAAATAGTTACAGAGAAAAACGATCAGTTTTTAAAAGCGTGTTTATTCTTTAATTGTATTGATAAAAAGGTTGACCCCTTCAAGTACATGCATTCAGTCATACTTATTAATAATTTATTAATATTTCGTTTATCAGTTTATCTTACATTTATGATTTTGTATTTCATTTTAAATACGCATGCATACTTCACGTAACTTTGGCGGATAGTTCAACAATGCTATGCATATCACTTTCTTACGGTATTAAATTAAAGAAGAGGTTTTTAGTCATTTAAATCGAAAACTTTTCATTTATATTGTTCCTTATAAACGACGATAAGTTATTTTTTTTAGTTCCACACATACAAAAGAAAAAAATCTTCGCTGATGTAACATTTCAATCCGTTTTACACCAAAATGCCATCACTGAATTCATTTGAATTTCGTGTTGATCATGATAGTACATTGCATACTACGTCTTTATTCGCGTGCACAAATGATACGATTATTGTTGTTTTTTTCTTCTTCTATATTTCGGGGACAATTTGCTCCGTTTATGATACGTTAATTCTTAAACCAAACGCTTAGCTCCTGTGTAACTTTCTGTATCTTCGTTTTATACCATGAAAGCAATAAAAGAGGAATATGCAACCCATCATAACTTTTTGTAATCATTATAATGGATCAGCATTATAAGATCCTTATTATAAGTAACTACGACATTAAAAGAAATTAAAAGTGGTTACTTAATCATGTATAAAAGCGGCACATGTATTTTATTTTATCCTTATATATTTCATAATGCGGTTCATTATGTACACGATAATTATGTTGCTGCAGTATACTATTTCGACACAACAATTTGAAATACGTGAAGTATGCATTCGTATTTAAAATGAATTAACACATGGCATGGGTAAAATCCCTTTGCTCTTACTGTGCTATAATCTGGATGATGCACAGCAAAGGTGTGCATTAACTACCTCAGATATACTGCACAGTTCAAATCTATTTTTACCTTTAGGGCGGTTCCTGGATTTTGAGGGGCGTTATTCAATAAAATTAAAATAATATCACTATTGAAAATTTTATGCTAAAACACGATATCTTGTCTAATCCTAGGGTGAACAACCTAGTCGTCCCTACCCCCGAATCCGCCGTCTGACTTGAAATAACAACAAAGTTGAACTTTTTACAAATATCGTAGTTTCAAAATAGGAAAAAAGAAAGGTTTCTCTTTCCTTTGTTTTTTAATCTAAGCTGGGACATATTTTATTATATTGTGTGTACAACATAAATCTTAAATCAGTGTTTTAAGTCCGAAAGATAGTTTTAACATTTTTTTGTAATTTCTGCCAAAAAAGAAATGTATCTAAAATATCCGAATAAAAGAAATCTGATTTGGATTAGTTTTAGACTCAATGGAATTTTTAACGACTTTTTGATTATCTATTCCTATAAAGCGACTAATTTTGGATCGAATTCAAAGAGGATCAAAAACAGAGGGGGGGGGGGGGGGTAGCTTGAGAACCATCAGACTTCATTTAGATGGACGTATCTAAAAAATTAATACAGTAGATAAAAAGACATGGGGGGGGGGGGGTCTGAGGTAGTAAAAGATTGGAAAGAGAAAAATATTTTCTGTTTATTTAATATTTATTTAGGTAATATAACATCTTTCTCAAAGCGTATATTTAGAGAAAGAAATTCAAAAGCAATTAAACTAAACTCAATATCCCTTTCAGTTATGATTTTTTTTATCATACACCGATTTGAAAGTACACTATTTGTCAAAGTCTTAATCGCCTCTAATTTAATAAGAAATTTAACAGAAACGATGAAAAAAAAATTTACAATCAAATCGCAATTTTTGAATATGCCAAAATATTAAAGAAGTTATCAATTTAAAACTTACCAAAAGTCGTATTTCTCCCTGTCTTTACCCTACAAGAAACTTTCCTAGGATCCGTGGATTGCGGAATATCGTCCACATTTCTCTTAAACGTTTACGTAAATTTATTGCGTCATGTGTCAAAACAGTTATTGGCCAATCAAATCGGTATATGTATTTAATCTGCACAGCACGAGATGACCCAATAACCCGAACTCATACGTCGTTCGGGTTAAGCTGGGTCACTCGAGCTGTGCAGATTAAATAACATATACCGACTTGCTTGGTCAATAACTATAACATACAAAATCATGCATGTAAGATAAACTGATAAACGAAATATTAAGAAATTATTAATAAGTATGACTGAATGCATGTACTAGAAGGGGTCAACCTTTTTATCAATACATTTAAAGAATAAACACGCTTTTAAAAACTGGTCGTTTTTCTCTGTAACTATTTAGATATTAACAAATATACAATCTACGTTCGAATTTCAACCGAGAATAGCAAAAAGTATAAAATTCATTAAGTATATATATCGTTGGAGTTTATAAAGTATATTTTTCTCTAAACAAAGTATGGTTACATGTTCTGAATTTACTTAGAATTTCGGGATTTTTACTCAAAATTAAGTAAACTGAATTACAAAAAAATCACATTATTCTTAGTCGAATACCTAAAACTTGCAAAAGATATAAAAAGGCATGATGAGCAACTTGGCAAAAAGGCCGAATTACGATTTATGTCAACAACAAAAACCGGACAAACTAATAAAAACTAAAACGGCAGGACCAAATAGACTAAAAATAAAAAGACAGGACAGAGAATACAATTTAGAAAAAAGAACTAACTGTTTCATCAAAGACCACCCTCCCAATAAAATAAAATGGTAGATTTCTTAATCCAGAAACAACTGAGAGGAGACGGTTGAATTAAATATTTAGATGTGAAACCTTAAGATTTTAAAGTTTAAAATTTTACTAGTGCACAAAATTATAAATTCAATGAATTTTACATGCACATACATGTATCATTGAAAAGTTAGAATTGCTATGGGATAATCAAGAACACAATACTGTACGTGAATACTACGATGGAGGTTATAACAACCTTGACCGGCTACGTGAATACTGATCAGTCCATTCAACTTAAAGTACGCGTGTTCTATTTTCGCAGATGTGAGGGCGAAGGTTTGAATTGGCCAATGAAACCAATCGTTCTTTTACGAGTTAATCTAATAAAGTTTGTTTGACTGATAACGTCGCACTATCTTTCGCTAAGCTTGTCCGCATATGAGTATAAATCGGCAGATACATATGTTTAATCAGTGATGACACCGAACAATATAAAAACTACAACAACAGCACATATTCATTCTGACATGAATAAATATCTTTATGATGAATTCGATAAAACTATCGTACCAATAGGCACTTATCAAATGACTCAAACACACCCGATAATGTTAAGAAGCTTAAACCAGTTAGTGAAGACATGATTAACCTAGTTATTTTACAAGATGAGTCTGACATAAACATGGCCCAGTTTAAGGACAACGATTGTCAAGGTCAGTCGACGAACAATGAGCTAGGTGAATTGAAATCGTTGGTAAGGGGATTGGCAGGTACAATGAACAATTTTTGTGAGATGATTACAAAACGCATTGATGATTTTGAAAATAATATACCTAATCAAATAGCGAGTATGATTGACAAGAAAGTTACCATTGAAATACAAAAGTTTCAAAAACAGTTTCAGACGGAAATTAAAGGTGTCACCGAAAAAGTTGATTGTATGGAAAAATCATACGCGGATATAGTTAAACAAGCTTTGGTTAATACGGATAAAGACAACAGTGAAAAGTGCCGTATTGTAATTATGTAATTAGGAATATACCAGAATCATCAAATGAAAACGTAGAAAACAAAATTAATGGTCTAATCCGTGATGGGCTTCACCTAAAAGATGTAAAAGTTGTTTCAGCGGAACGCAAGAAGTCATTTAGAAAGGGAAAAAGTGGTGTTATTATTGCATCCATATCTTCTACATCTGATAAGCGAAAAGTGATGGATAAGAAAAGGGAATTAAAAAATTCTAGAAATTATAAGGATGTGTTTGTGGAAAATTCTATTCCATTGGCCCAACGTATATTAAATAGTAAATATTTCAGAAAATGAGGAAATCAATAGGGAATCAAACGGAAAGAATCGAGGAGGATATAATAAACGGGGAAGAGGAAATAAAAGTAATCGTGGATACCGTGGTCGTAGTTAGGTTTTATGCAGATTTTGGAAAGTAAACGGTTGTAATGATGATTTTAAAAGTGATAAATATAATCTTTTAGTGGCTTGTATTAATTCTCTTGATGTGGATATATTGGGCATTGGTGAAACACATTTAATAAATTTTAATAGTATAAATATAAAAGGATATAAATGGTACGGTCATAACCGTAAGAATATTCATATACGTGCGAAGTGTGGATCAGGTGGTGTTGGATTTCTGATACGCCAAGAAATAGTACATGTAGATGTCTTTGATATTCAAATGGTGAATGATGTCACAGATGGAATTTTAGGGGTAAAACTACAAGGTAAACTATGCTTGTTGAATATATTCTATGTTTGTGCAGTGTATTTGCCACCTGAGCTGTTAACGTCCATGATTTTATGGAGACACTTATGACACAGATTTATACGATACCAAATGGTCATGCATTTTATATTTGTGGAGATTGGAATAGCCGCTGTTCGGACTTCTCTGACTTTATAGAGGGAGTAGATCAATTACCGCAGCGGAACATCGTTGACTTTCAGGACAATTCGTATGGCAGTGTCTTTTGCGAATTCCTTATTGATGTGAACTGTTGTATATTGAATGGTCGTAACTCACTTCATAATGACTATACTTTCATATCAACCAGAGGCTCAAGTGTGGTTGACTACTGCGTGCTACCATATGAACAATTAAAATCTTTCAGTGACTTTACAGTACGTAAAACTACTGAGCTAATTAAGAACATTGGTATGGCGGATAAATTTGACCTGCGTAGGATTGTTCCAGATTACTCAATTTTAACTTGGTCTATGAGCTTGAATTTTAACTTTGTTGATAATATTAGTTTAGATGATCATGAGCCTGTGAGAAAAGTTAAATATAGCGCTGATAATATTCCACAGGACTGGCTTTGTGACCCCACTGTCATAACTAGTATTGATAATATTATTTCTTACTAGACCTTTTCAACATCTCTCGACACCTACAGTTGAGAACGACTACGACAGGTAAAATGTGAAGGGTCGTCTCAAAGATCAAAACAAAAAGAGATCATTATTTATTTTATTGCTTTCAATCATTGACAATGATAAAACTTTCCTACAGAGTCCAAATGACATGGTTTTTTTAAATGTATTATAAAGAAAATGATAGACTTTAAGTCACATTTCATCTTTTAGACGTTTAGCTTCTAGCTGTCCTGGTTGAATTTGGAAAACGAAAAGAACAAATCATGTTTTATTGTAGTTGATATTTAATTAAACAATGATTATGTCAGTTGACAAGGGCGACACATGTCTGTTACTTTTGGCCTTGGATGCTTCCATAATGTACTCAATACTTTGTATCATTTCAATTCACCAATTTGGTGTTCCACTTGAATTCTGTATTCACCAATCACTGCTTAAATGTTGTACCATTGAAACGAGGGGTCAATTATATTTTTTTTCAAAATTCATCTTGGTCGTGTTACAAGTGTGATACGGTGAGTCCAGTATTCTTTTTCATTTAAAAAAAAAATCATAAAAGCTTTTACACCAACAAATTAAATCGTTATTGGCATGCGGCAAATATTTGGCGAAAGACTCATATAATCACAAAAGTGAAGAGAAAATGGGTTAGGAATCTGAATGATTGGAATATTTGTTTAATCAATTCAACATGAAATGTCGTGCAAATACATACGAAATAAGAATATTATATGACAGAGACATATGTATGGTGGATGCGGACTTTTCCCCTTTTCGTGTTTTCGGGGAAATCGAGAAATCGAGAAAGCGAAATCGAGAAATCGAAAAAATTGAGAAATCGGGAAATCGAGAAGTCAAAAAATTGGGAAATCGAGAAAAAGAGAAAGCAAAAACGCAAAATAGAGAATTCATTTCGCGTTTTCGTGTTTCCGTGTTTTCTCTTTCGTGTTTTTTGGCGTTTTTGCTTTCTTGATTTCTCGATTTCTCGATTTTCCGATCTTATCTATGGTATTTTTTGTGTTAAAATGGAGAATTTCTCGATTTCCCTATTTCTCGATTTCCCGATTTCTCGATTTCTCAACTTCTCGATTTTGCTTTCTCGATTTCTCGAATTCCCAATTTTGCGTTTGCAAAATGAAAGGAGAAGTCACGAAAACACAAAAAGGCGAAATAAATGGCCGCATCCGGCCGCCATACATATATTCATTTATTTATTTGGTTGATATATATTCTTAAACTATATATAGTCAAAACAGTATAAAACCGCCAATCCTATATGTTACGTAATGATAATCATGATTGTTTTTGTCTTTGAGACGACCCATCCATTTTACCTGTTAACTGTAGGTGTCATTAGTCGGTGTCGAGAGATGTTAAAAAGGTCTACTTAGAACATAGTGTAACGACACAATTTGCCATTGATGACATGTATGATAGCTTTGTAAAAAATGGAAAACAACACGTTTTATAATTTATTGCGTCCGAAGCGCTTTTCTGGATTTACCTTCATCGGGAACGCTCAAAGCCAAACATATGAAATCCGAAGATGTATAAGTACCGAAAATCGTTGAAGAGCTTTATGTCAAAAATACCTAAAATAAATAGCCAAATCCATCTAAAGCCAACTTTGCCTGAGGGAGATGAAACCTTAGTTTCATAATAATTTCAAAATTTATAAACAGACAATTTTAGTAACAGTGGTGAAGTCTGAGATGCCACAGAAATTACCATGTAAAACTGTTTTATATAAAAGTAATAACAATATAAAGCCTAGGCGATGTCAAAAGCCATGGTGGACTGACAACTTAGGCACTTTATGGAACGATGTTTGTAAACATGTGTAAAGCAGAAAACGTCTGGACTAAATGTAAAGGAAATACCAGTAAAAATTCACGCCATATTTATGTGGAAAAAAGAAAACTGTTTGACAAAAGTGTCCAGAAAGCCAAACGTCAATATTGGTTTTCGTTGCAGGAAGAATTGATGAACACTGCCAGCAACCCAAAAGAATTTTGGCGAAAGATATGCAAAATCGGTGTGGGAAATGAACGTCAAAACAATATACCAATGGAAGTAAAATAAAGTGATGGTTCCTTATGTAACAATCAAAATGTAGTAATAGATACATGAAAGAATATTTTTTGTGATATGTTAAACCAAGATCATAGTAGTATTAGCTTAAATTCAAACCAGGTTATTTTTGATGAATGTTTAGATAGTGTAATTTCAATAGATGAGGTTTATAAAGTTTTAAATTTGTCAAAAAATGGCAAGTCACCTGGGATAGATGATATTCAAGTTGAATTGTTTAAAAAATAATACTGCTTTGAATGCATTGACACGTATTTTTAATATTTGTTATGATTCTGGTAAAATTCCATCTTTGTGGAGTAAGGGTATGATAACGCCAATTCCAAAGTCTTCCACTTCTGACCCACATGACCTTTGTCATATAGGGGAATAACTTTAGCCCCGTCATCATATAAACTTTATCGTGGAGTACTTAATGCTAAACTTACAAGTGAGCTTGATGATTTAGATTGTTTAAATGATGAACAGAATGGTTTTAGAAAAACCGTAGCACTATTGACCATTTGTATACATTAACAACTATCATTGAAAGCAAAAAATAAAAAAGCTTTCAACTTTTTGTGCATTTATAGACTTTAAAAAAGCCTATGACTGGGTTAATAGAGGCTTATTGTTCACCAAACTTGAGTCATTGGGTATAAGTTCGAAAATGTTAAAAGCATTACATGATATTTATAATAATGTACAGTCGTGTGTTAAAATAAATGGCCATATGACAGAATGGTTCAATGTAAAGTCAGGATTAAAGCAAGGGTGCATTTTATCACCTTTTTTGTTCAATATTTTAATTAATGATCTTAATTATAAGGTCAAGAGGTTAAGTGTTGGCATAAAACTTGATGATGATATTGTTTCTGTACTTGTATATGCAGATGACATTGTATTTATGTGTGATAATGAAAAAAGATTTACAAAAAAATATTAGACATTTTAAGTCAATGGTGTAACACTAATGATCTTGTTATAAATTTAAGCAAGTCAAAAATTGTTCATTATAGACCCCAGTCAGTACAAAGAACAAAGTTTCAATTTATGTTTAATGATAATAGCATAGATATTGTGGAAAAATATACATATCTGGGACTAGTGTTAAATGAATATTTGAATTATATAGATATGGCAAAAGCTGTTGCTAAGTCTGCCAGTAGGGCATTAGGTTTGTTAATTGCCAAAAGTAAAGCTAATGGTGGTTTTGAGTTTTCAATTTTTACAAAACTTTTTGATACACTGGTTATGTCAGTTATTGAATATGGTGCCTCAATATGGGGAGCTAGGGAATTTACATGTACTAATGCAATTAAAAATAGAGCCATGAGATTTTTTATGGGTGTTGGAAAATATACCCCAAATTTATCATTATATGGAGATACGGGCTGGATGCCATGTATAATTAAACATGTATTTTTAGAAATGGATCAAGAATTTTGAAAATGAATGATACCAGACTTAATAAAAAAAAGTGTTTTGATGGGCAAATAGAATATGTAACAGTAAAATTAAAAACTGGAATTTTAGAGTTCAAAGTAAATTTAGAGACCTTAATATTGAAAATGTTTGTAATATAAACTGTACTTTTAGTAAAAATGATATGAAGAATATTGAATGTAATGTTTTTGATATGTACAAGAGAAAATGGTGTAATGATTTAAACACAAATGATCGCAGTAAACTGCGTACCTATAGATTATCTGAACAAGAATATTATAAGAAACGTTATTTAAGTGTTCATATGCCAGGAAAATATAAAAGCGCCTTAAGTTTGCTAAATTTCGAAGTGGTGTGGCGCCGATTAGAATTGAAACAGGCAGATATGAAGGGGTTTTAAGTGAAAATAGATTTTGTTTAATGATTCATGTATGCAACAGAAACTTATTGAAGATGAGAAACATGTTTTTCTCAAATGCCCCTTATATTTACATTCAAGACAAAAGGTTTTTACTAGAGGACTTTCTTTTAATATTGGCTTTTTAGACTTAAATGATGACGAAAAATTTATATTTTTATTTACAAATGAAAATTTGTGCTTTTATTCTGCCAAAATCTGCCATGATATTTTAATTCAAAGGAAGAATGTTTTATATAAATAAAAAAAGTTTTGTATTTTTATCGAGCTGTCCTTTTTTATGTAAAAGTCTCTCATAACTCTTTTGAGGGTGGCTCTCGAATGTTTTTAAGATTGTTTTGTACTTTTAATTAAAACCTGTTGTATATATTGTATTCCTGTTTGTATTGTACATATAGAGAGGTGAGACTATAATAAAATATTTGATTTGATTTGATTTGATTATAAAGTCGCAAAATTCAACATACATCCTTTAAAAAGCATGCTCTGACTCAGCTTTAAACAAGGTAAACCATCCGATCAAGAAAATCGATATATCACACTCTTAAATCATGTAATTTGTAAACGTGATAATTGACACCAGACAATCAATTTCGGATAAGTGTATTATATCGGCGTTATTTAATTTGATTACATGTATTGAAGAAAAGTATATCATTAATTTCAGATCAGAGTATTGAATTGTATTATATTATTATTGAACATTGTATTTAATTGTAATATTCTAATATTCTAATATAAAATATATATAATACTTATCTATAAGAAACCCTGTTATTATAGATACTAACCATTCATGGGTACCTTACAGTTAAAGTTGTAGTGGTAAGACCATTTATTAACAGCTTTAGTGCAATAAATTTATATTCAAGTGTTAAAAAAAACCAATTTCTGTTAAATTTTGCCCTTTTCTCATCTAAATATCCAAGTTAGAAAATCTTGTGTATGCATTACGTGTATCCGAAAAAAACATACACATCTTTACTCAGTCCAACAGTTTTATTTGGTTAACGTCTTCTTTTTCATACATTTTCTTTAGCATTAATACTCAACACCAAATTTGTCTTCATTTTCTGTAGACACAAAATACAATTTCATTTAAAGTTGAAATTTTAAGATTTGAAATGCCAAAATTTCGACTTTGAAAAAAAATTCGCGATCAAATTCATAATTTGTAAAATTTATTTTTTTATACTTAAAGGGGCACCAGCTACGAGATATATAAAAAATATAAAGTATGATTTTTTTTTCAATCATTAATGAAAGTAAAATAGTGAAATAAAAATTCACTTTTAGCAGCTAAAATGGTTCAATTTTTTCAATTAAGTTAATAAAAATTTAACTCAGATCAATTTCACTACTTGCACAATTGTTAAATTGTATTAAAAACATCCTGTAACAAATTTACATGTATATCATGAATATTGAAAACGGATTAAAAATTTTGTAGAAAAAATTTATTTTCTGTCACTTTTAGCATTACATATAGTGGCAGCTGAGGGTGAAACAAACATTTTTTTCTTCCAAAAACAGAAAATCAAATGGTTGCTGCCTAAAAACATCCGTTTTTTTTATGTTTATTTTTTTGTTTGTTAGAAGATCTGTTTCACTTTAATAAATAATTGACTTAAAATTGTCACATGGTGTCTTCTTATGTCGTCTGAATACATAATAAATGTTATTGATCCGTAATAAATGTTTATTTGGCATGCCATACGCGATAGAAGTGTGGACGTGAAAGAAAGCACTCTTCACGTAAACGTCAATAAAGATTACATTTAATCACAGTCACCTGAAGATTTCATAATTAAAGCATATAAACGGGGGATATAAAATAGTTTTAGTAGTATTATATAAAATATAATATAATACTACTAAAAATATAATACTACTAAAACTATTTTATTTCCCCCACTTTTCCGCTATAATTATGAAATCTTCAGGCGACTGTGATTTAATCTGTATAAAAAAAATATATAGTCTAAATTAATGAATAAATATAAAAAGTAATATAAATTTATAAGAAGGTACGGGTAAATAACTTAAAATGTTTCAAGATCTTTCTCTTATAATTTCAAACAATTGCCAACAAATTATTTGTGACTTTATACAGTATCCTGTGACTTTTTGTCCATTGACAAATGCTTACAAACTTTCCATTTACCGATGCTTACAAAATTCTTAATGTCATTTTATCTATCATAAATTCTTTTTATGTTTTACATTATTGCTAAAGAGATCAAATTGAGTTTAAACGTAGTTTGGTATACTTTTTAGTTTTCAAACATCTATTTTTACCGCTTACATCACTGAGAAAAAAAATCTCAGCAAAGAAAAAACATTCTCAGCTGAGAATATTCTCAACGTTGAGAATATTTTTTATGGCGTATAAAACAGTTCGCAATCTTAGCCGAGTAAAATAATTCATTCTGAGTATTTAGTATGAACGTTACCGATAAATCAAAATCAGGAAACGCGTTGTGCAGACGCTCTAAATTTATCAAGTGTAAATTTAACTTTTAAACAAAACAAGTCTTATACGATGTATTATAGCTCGTTTAAAAATTATATCCTATGATAAGTGTGTCTGTCCAAAACTAAAGACAAATGATAATGATTTTGTGAGTGTTTCTGATCAAATCAAGATGACGATTCGTACGCACCGGATTTATAAAGTGATACTTTCATTTACTTCTCGAGATAAAAGTAGACTGAAATAAAACAAAAAATGTGTGGAAAGAATGATCAGCATCATTATAAAGATAACAATATGAAACATACATTCTATTCTTTTCTGTATACCTGATAAAATGACCAATAGGGAGAACTCGTCTACAATATCAACGAAAGAAATAAAGCACTCAACTAGCAGATTATAAAAACAATTCATGAAGATACTCTGTTTTTATTTGTAAATCATCTCATACAACTTTCCAGGTGTATTCTGAGCTGAGATTGTAAAATAGCAGAAAAACAAAGTTGATCTTCAATCAATTGTGTAAATTTTGATTGAAACATGTATTCATTTGATAGACTTCTTTGAGGAATATTATTTGTTTATTACTGTTGGTTCTTTTTTTGTTTTTACAAATATAGATTATTTTCTTAAATTCATTTCGATTTCAAACTTTGGGGAAATAACTAAGATAATGTAATTTTTATAAACGAAAGTATTACTCATATTAATATTTATTTGTTCAGAAGCAAGAAATGAATCTTTTGATCTAAATTTTTCTTTTTTTTTCTACTTTCAGAAAAAACACAATACAACTAACTTCATATATACTTTCTGTTGTCAAGTTTCATTTCAATCACACAAAATGTGAGTACCATGCAATTTCTGGAAAGATATTTTACTAAACTGGAATATCCTAAACACTGTCACTAATGGCACTGCTGAAGGGATCATGAAACAATCCATATGGCTAAACAAGAGTTTGAAAATTAATAATAAAACTGTCTTTTACCAGAGGTGGGTTGAATCAGGAGTTTTCTTTATAGGTGATTTACTTGATGAAAACAGTAATTTTTTTACTTTAAAAGAATTCTGCGAAAAATATAATCTTAATATTAATTTCTTGGAATACTTTTCTTTGCTGCATATGATACCAAAAGACTGGAAAAATTTAATCACTACTTCAGAGAAAATTACTCACATATCTAACGATAAATTTGAATTTATAAAAAACAATAAAAAGTCATGTCAGTTCTTTCATAAAAAATTATTGTCAATGTATACAGAACGTCCTACAAAACAAGAAGACAAAATGTGTAAAGAACTAGGCACTCATATAGAAAATTGGGATTTCATTTATAGTTTACCCTTTTGTTGCACTAAAAACAACAACGTTAGTATGTTCCAGTTTAAGATTTTACATAGAACTCTCGCTACAAATGCATTATTGCAGAAATACGGGTTAAAAGAAACTAACTTATGTAGTTTCTGTAATGAAACTAAAGAAACTATAAGTCACCTTTTCTGGGAATGTATGCTAGTTAGAAATTTGTGGTTAATTTAACTTTAATTCTTAATGTGGAAAATATTGTTCTTGGGTCAGAGTCTTGGGATATTTCCCTAAACTTATTCACTATTCTGGTTAAATATTATATTTATGCATGTCGCTTTAATACTTCATTACCTACTCTTAAAGGTGTCATAGCTATGATTAAAAATTCCTACCAAATAGAAAACATATCTATCTCCTTTTACAGATCCCCTAGAGCAAGAGAGAAATTTGATAGTAAATGGAAATAAATTAAAAACTTAGTTCACATGTGAGGAGAGATCTTTCTATTTATGTACTTACTTAAGGCTTTATAATAGTTCATGTAGAATTAATAATATGTTGATGCACATCACAACTGGACAGTGATTTGTGTGCATCTTAAAAGTACTATCTATGTTTATTGCTATTGTTATATATATATTGATATACTAGTTTTTGTTTGATTGTATTTGAATTATCTCCCCTTGACTTAGGTTGACATTTATTATGTGACTCTGTCCAACATGTTGTCCAATATGTTATCTGTTAATGATCTCTGGTGGCCTCTCCTGGTACCTCTCATGTTTTACATCACTGTATAGGCAGTGATGCATGTGGCTATAGGAGAAGGCTGATGCAATCATTAAACTTATCAGCATATTCAGGTATTCTAATCCAGAGTGATAAAGTATGTGTATGATCCCGTAGAAAATTTAGAACAATTAGCATAACTAACTTTTTAATTTTAGACTGTTATTGAAAAATTTAATATCATTATATGTATTATGAATTAATTATATAATTATGTATCACAATATATACTTGGTGTATTTTCAGATGAAATAAAAATAAATTACAAAAAAAGTACGAATAATGTTCAAAACATTATTCAAATTTTTAAACCTTGCTGTCACAAAACATTGGGGTTTTCAAGTATAATCTATACAAATCTATCAATTTTATACACGCTACAATTAGAAAAAAACCATGACCCATACTTTTTATACTATTTTTGAAAAATACCTAATATATTAACTACATTTTGACAAATCATCAAAATATTCTATCGATAATAATTTAGACCTCCCACCTACTTTTAAAAAATAAAATGATATTACTTTTAAATCTTACTGGTAGAATGAAAACACAAACTTATTCATTTTTGACGGGTTTTATGGTGCGTCCGATATGTTGTTTTTATAATTGAGATATCATCATGGTCATATAGGAAAAAAAAACCTTTGACAAAAGAATACCGATAATTTAATTTGGAGATATATAATACACAAAAAAAATTTACTACTTAAGTATTGATAAAAAAAATTATGAATGCAGACTACAGTATCAAGCCAGACGTCGTATAAAATGATATTATGTATAACATTTTTGTCGTGGGGTCGTACTGCACTCTAGAATATAATGATGTTACAATTTTTCATTTAGAGGTTTGAAATTTCAATACTAAACCATAGATTAATCAATAGTTATAATGTAAATTTTTGATACTAGGAAACACGCAAAACAAAAATTAAATTACACGAAGAGACGTCAGTGGAAGTCTTAAATTTGACAAGTCTTCATTTAGGCCTTTCGTACTCACATAATCATACATATGTTTATGATACAATAAACTCATATTCCGTTTCTAATGGATTTTATATTTTTCATATGGTTAGAAATGCATGTATTTACATTGATGTACAATTTTACATGTTAAAGAAGTGATATATACGAACTTAAAAATTTAAATAAGACATGTAAACTTAGGCAACTGAAAGTTCAAACCTGCACGATTTTGTTAATTTAGCGGTATTTATACTCATCCTTTCTATAACTTTATCAGTAGCAAACAAGCGTGCGGTTTGTCCTTGAAACCTTACTTTTGCTTATATGTGTTTTCGTTCATTGTATCATTGTTATGGTTTAGTATACAAATATTTCCCTTTCTTTGATCACATACTCACTCTACTACCTGGATGTTTTTTACTTGGCTTATTGAATGAATTTTAAACTGTGACATTGAATCTTCGCTGGCATTGTTCTCATTCGTGCTGGATACATTGCATTATCAGCAGTTTGCTCATTTTCTCTTTGATCTTACTGCCTAATATTTTTAAGATTATGGACAGGACTTGATACTCGAAAATATTAGGCAATGACAACATGTATACGTGCACCGACGTCGCATGCTCAAATCCATCCGCGTCAATCAATTTATCAATGAAATGCACACGAGGTCATTCAATCCAAACGTTTTCTACGGTAAAAGTAGTTTATATCTAATTCATTCAACAACAACACAAATACAGTTATGAAATTGCCGATAAAAAATATAATGGCTTTTCATTTTTTGATATTGACTTCATTAGCTCGAATATCAGCTCGCATTAGAGGGATCACTTTATATTATTGCTGATACAGTCAGTATCAAAAACAAAAAATACCATTGTTCTAAATATAGTGTAAACAATCTCCTGACGTATTTTCCACAGGATTACATATCTAAAAGAATAACAAACAAGTGACAAGAAGGAATACTTTTATGGAAAATGTAGTAAGTCAGGAATTTTACATTTATTTAGTTTTCCATTCTTTCGTTTGTTTACATAGTCTAATGTTTTGTTTTGCTAGTTTTATGGTCATCCCTCTGTTTGAATTTAACTTTGAGTTCGGTGTTTTTGGTAATATTTTTTTTTTCATGTTTACAGGCTGGAATGAAAATACTCTTACATAAACACACGAAAACTGTCTAACTGACATTCGGAAAGTGGAACTTTTGTATTTTTTACTAATCAATGCATGTTTTAGCAGCTTATATTCACACTACATTAACTAGATTCAATAAACCACTTTTCTAGAATTGACATCATTAACATCCTACGTTGGGACCTATATCTCCAACGGGTTATTTGTTTTTGTCCTTAGTACCGACTTGATGAGCAAAGCTTTTTCAACATCATTTTTACAGTTTGTTTTTAAAATGTGTTGTTACTCAACTTTCCAAGGTTTATAGGGATGGTTCATCGCTCACAAACATGTTAAACCCATCCACATTCTGTATATAACTATCCCAATCCAGGAGAATATAATAAAGTGGTTAAGGTAGGCTGCTGGTTTCGATATTTGTGTTTTCGTTAATAATGACGTTAACATTTAATCGAACAGGGGCTTCTTATATGCTACGTTGTTTTTTCATTTTTTAAAGAAGACTAAGAAGTTTAAAGTCTATACGAATAGTTGTCGTCTCATTTACGATAATAACACAACTATTAGTATTTAATTCACTACCAACACACACTCTTCTAGGTAGAAAAGGGTTACTGTTCAGATTAATATACTTTGATCCACAATTTCCTACATAAGACAATGGCTTTACCAAGTCAGGAATACGACAATTGTTCTCCATTCGATTGATGTTTTCAGCTTTTGATTTTGTCTTTTGAGTATGGACTTGCGTTTTGAATTTCTCTACGGAGTTCAGTATTTTTGTGATTCTACCTTTTATCTATTTCTAGATTGGGGTTCTGTTTTGATTTCATTTTCTCGCTCAAAAATATATTTTAGATGATAGTTGGATCTATATTTTAAAAGATATTGTTTAAGCCAAGCTGATTGAAGTATATATTACTTAACACTCACAAATCTTGCTTTTGATATAAAAGTTTACTTCGGCTACTTAGTCATTCGTACAGCATTCATATATATATCCCAGTCAGATAGCCGTGGCCGTATTTGGAATTTCGGGTCATCAATGCTCTATCTTTGTTTGGCTTTCTTTACTATTTTTTCGTGAGTGCACTGGTGAGTCTTGTGTAGACGAAGCACGAGTCTGGCGTATTAAATTATTAGTCTGGTACCTTTAATAATCTGTGTGTGTTGCATTGTGGTTTTGTTTTTTGTTGCACTTTAATATTTCTATTGTTTCGTTATTTTCCTCTTGTATTTGATATGTTTCCCACCGTTTTAGTTTGTAACCCGGATTTGTTTTAACTCAATCGATTTATGACTTTCGAACAGCGGTATACTGCTGTTGCCTTTATGGGTCATATGTTAGAGTAAATGTATGTTAAAGGGACAACGTTGGCCTTAAGTTGATTAAATAGTTCCCCGGGTATTCGAGTACTTAGCTTTATTTCTGATGTTAAAAATTGCGTTTTCATTTCCATTCAACTTACAGTGCATGACCGTTTTGGAACTTCGGCCTCTTCTGACAATATAAGCACTATTGTGGTCACTCATATCATAATTACAATCTGAACATTTCTGTATTCTAGTTTATTTATATATCTTTACTGCTGAATAATCTTTTCCCGCAGTGTAGCGTGTCCTTTTGAAAGAAATATCATAGTGTTAAAAGTATTTTCCCTATGGTTTCATTTTCTGCTGAACTAACCGACTAGTGTGACGAGGAAATTCAATAGAGAATTTTGTCTACATACCAGGTTCTACACGACGGGAAAAAGTTAGTTTAATTAAAAACCTTTAGTTTTATAATGTAGGGGATAATACAAATTATTTCAAACTCAGATCTTCGAGATATCTATATTATAGTTAATGAAAGTGTTTCAAACTCAGATCTTTGGAGTATTGAAATAGTATATAAATACGGAAATATGTTATGATTTCAAACGGGTGTCAAACCCACGGCATTTATATGATGTGAATTTCACAAGATTTGCTAATTAATGGTGTGTTTAAGACTCCGAATGACGAAGGCACCTAATTTATTGCACCAAATGCCGCATATAGAATATTAATGTATCTTAAGTGATTATTGATTCCAAAATAGCTGATAAAACAGAATTCTGACCAAAAGTAAAGCCAAACCCATGTGATTAAGCATGATACAAAATACGTGTACGTTAGTTCCTTGTTATAAGGTTTTTATACCTACTGGTATATTTCGTCAACATTTTTCAGAAACCGGATCATCAGATTGTTATTAAAATGTCCTGTATCAAGTAAGGAAAATGGCAGTTGTTATCTTATAGTTCGTTTCTGTGTTCGTTACATTGTCGTTTGATTTTTTGTTGCACTTTCTGTTGTAACGTTGCTTTCCTCTTATAGTTGATGTGTTTCACTCTGTTTTAGTTAAGGGATATTATCCAATCAGGTTGTAGCCAGTCCATCCACCTTTACGCCAAAGGAAATAAGTATATGTTAATCTAGCAAAACATTTTGATCAGAGAGATGAATATTGAGCAAAGCATTAGTTTTCATTCTAATAAATATATATAGGAAGTATACAAATTATATTTACTCATTGAATGTTGGTTTCGACTAGTTTTCATTAACGTTAGATTAGAATTTTGCCAGGCTTTTGTTATTTTCTTTTATTCAAGCTTATAACCGATTTTAGGAGCAAAGCCTTTTTCAAACTAATGTTTACAGTTGTTTTATTAATGTGTTGTTACTCCACTTTCAAAAGTAAGGGATGGTTCACCCCTAACAAACAAACCATGTTACACTCAACCACATTTTTGATCTGCCTATCCCAATCCAAAAGAATGAATCCCAGTGGTTGTGGCAAGATGCTGTTTGCGATAGTTGCGTTTTCGTTTATAATGGAGTTGACATTTATTCAAACAGGGGCTTTTTATATACTACTGGAGGTTTTCCCAAGTTTCACGACTAAGAAGTTTGAAGTCTATACGGATAGTTTTCGTCTCATTTACAATCATCAAATCAAATCAAACTACTAATATTTAACTTAGACAACGTGCTGTAAGCAAGGATGAATAAATAAAAACATGTATTACATGTTTACTGAAGGAGTGTGTAAAGTGTAATTTGTAATTCATTGCTAACATTGGTAACAGTATGTTGCTATCATACCAATTATCCTTTTATGCATGTTATTGTCATGAAAGTAATAAAAATGGAACCGTTGTTGTCATTATCCTTTGCATAATTATAGAGCATCGTTGTCATCTCAATGAGTTTGATTTTCTAGATATGGATGGGAGGGCGAACGAGAAAAAAGCGATCGAGTTGAGTTGGCAAATTATGTTTATCGCTATTTTACCAATAACGACGATGTTATTTTCATTGACAACGGGCACGTGCGCCCTCAGGAATAGTTTTTCATATCACTCTACTGTGCTCAGAAAGGAAATAACCCATCAGTTAGATTTAAGGAAAATTTCGTAAAATAGCGATAATATCCATTATATGTCGTTCGATCTCGTTTACTTATCCCGCATTTCCATTTATTCATATTACGATATCATCCGGAAAGTTGTGTTTGAGCCTCATAATTTGGAAACAACAGTAACCAATAGACGCGAAAGATATATACATTGTAAGAAGATAGGATAATTTACACCCCCAATAGAACCACACGTATCTACATATGAATGCATACGCACAAACAAAACACTTCTACGTAGAAAATGGTTACCATTCAAAGATTATAGTTCAAGTTACTAATTTCTATTTCTATTTAGCAGTTAAACATTGGGGTTCTGTTTTGATTTCGTCTTCTCGCTTGAAAATATATTTTAGATAACAATTGAATCTCTTTATAGATATTGTTTAAAACAAGCTGATATAAAAGTTTACTTCGGCTACTTAGTCATTCGTACAGCATTCATAACATATGCCAAGCATTGGTGAATATTTAAGACCAAATAGGCCCAACAAAGTTCGTTCTTCTTTATGGAAATGTGAGGGTTAGTCATAAGGCAAGCAACTATGTAACTAACCTATACAACTTCATCAGTTCTGGTAACTTAAGCAGCAGGGTATTAAGTGACAACTAATTAATACCCCAGTGTCACAGTGCATATATCTACTAATCGCATCATATTTCAAACATATAAAGTATCATTTTCTGTTAGCACTTGAGGTAAAGCTACCGTAAAGATTACAGAATGAATGCACAGGATACTGATTTTCGAATTAAAATTATAAATGGGTTACAATCAGTACGTGAATTTTATCTTAAATTCGTATACTATTTAATTGATTTTTGAAAAGATTTAATAAATATGCGGATTCATCTGTTCAATTTGGGTTATTACTTTGGTTGTTTAGTGATGCTTTACATCACTGTCAGAAATCTTGACTGGTAATGTAACGACAAAGTTTTAATGGAACAGGAATCCGGAAAATCAGGAGAGAACTACCTACCTTCGTTGGGAAAGAAACAAGAAAGCTGAACGTTTTATTACCTACTTGTATATTTCGCCACTTTCTCATTCTCTGATATCGGGGTATCGTATAGGTTGCAATCCACGATATATATTGTTTTAAATTTTTGAAATAAAAGTTCAACAACAAAAACACGCGTTGATTGTGTCTCAAAATCAGTAAGGCGACGGCTATATTTGACGCTTCAATTGCTCTGCGATAGGTTCAAGTACACGCTAATAACGTTCGCGATTTGTCTTATGAAACGGGATTTTTACGCTACGTGTTGCTAACAATCACACGTAAGCTAACGATGTTTTATGAAACGGCAGCCGGTATTCTAGTTTATTCATATATCGTGACTGCTGATATAAAGTATTTTCAATGTAAAAATGAATCTTTTCCGACAGTAGCGTGTGTCCTTTAGAAAGATATTTCATATAGTACAAATTTCTTGAAGTATTTTTCCTATGGTTTCACTTTCTGCAATAAAAAACTCCGCCAAGTGTGATGAAGAAATTCAATAGAGAATTTTGTCTACCGTCCAGGTTCTACACGACGGAAAAAAGTTGGTTTACCTAAAAACCTTTTTATAATGTAGGGGATAATAAAAGATATTTCAAACTTAGATCTTCGAGATATTTATATTATAGCTAATGAAAGTGTTTCAAACTCAGATCTCTTGAATATTGAAATAGTATATAAATACGGAAATATGTTATGATTTCAAACGGGTGTCAAAACTCCGTCATTTACATGATGTGAATTTTTCAAGATTTCCTAATACTCTAGTTCAGGGAAACAATGCGCATGTGCAAGATCGATCGTGATTTTGCGTTATCGACTAATTATATACGAGATTTGATAAACTGGGGGCTTAATCAGTTTTTTGATTTATTAGATCGGCATCGTTATTACTGTAGTCAGATTAATGAATACTTTATTTTCAAGAAGCATATACATGCTATGGCAAACGAAAATGTATACAATATATGACAAACAAAAGACAGCAGAGAACAAAAGTTACAGAGTATACAATATTATCGCTATTTTGTGCATTTTTCGTTTGATCTTTTTTTTGTGATAATTTTCATATCATGCTACTGGCTTGAGATGGAAAAATTATCGCTAGAAACTAAGCAGACACGTGGCGTTGCTAACGAAATTGACATGAAATTGACAACGTCGTCATAGGTAAAATAGCGATAAACAGATTATCATTGGTCATCTCAACTCGATTGCCTTTCTCGCTTTCGCCGTCCCGGCTTAACTAGCGAGAACATCAATCTCGTTGGATCAACGATAATCTATAAATATTATGACAATATATGTGATCTAATTTTCCAAGCTGCATTTAAATAATTGCATAGTTTTACTGTCAGAGATTTAGAATAAATTATCTAACTTGTGCCAGTTTGGCCAAGAACAGGAGAATAAATATAAAATTCTATACGCACAGATCTATACGTTGGACACGATAAAACAAAATGATATTCGTCCTCCAAAACATTCATACTGCAACATATACAAATTATATTTTTTCTTTGAGTATTCAGATAACGACCAACTTCAACATTTAATCTAAGTGTGTCGCTACGCAATTTTGTTAATATAGATACATTACAATGAAAATCTAAGTATATTTCAAAATCAAATACTAGTTTATATCGTTTATAAATACAAAGTTTGTTACATTCTTCTAAAGCTGAAGACATATTAAAACAGACTATTTTGACCGTTATGTTAATTAATCTAAATTACAAAAGGAACGGTTTGATATATGTCACCTGACTTTGAGTGTTACATTCACGCAAAAATGGACAGATTCATGCTGTGATGTACATTAGAGTAGATCGTCTGTATATTCAAGAAGGTACGGATGCTATTTCATAACCATATATAAGGCACTGATCTTAGGTCATAAAAATAAAAGTTAATCAACACCTAGGCCTTATGGTATCATAAAGTTTTACCATAAACTATTAATCTCACCAGGCGACAGTTAGACACAATTAATATGCCCTTAATAATCATAATCATGTACTGACAGTTAGGTACCATTAAAATATATGTTCAAAATGCTAGCCCTGATTGCATGCGTGTATTAAATTTACATAAAGTTGTTTGTACTTAATTCAAATGCATCGGATATTGACAATTTTTGAAAGGAGGTGGATCTGGGTCGTTCAGCATTTTATTTTTGATATATTGCATTTGTGAAGCATATATAATATTGTATACAGAATATCTAGTTAATTTCAATGAGATTTAATAAGATCTTAAACAGAAAAAAAGATACTTAATATTTGTTTGTTGTATCTTCAGAAAGTAAATTTTCACACATATATATATATATAGTTTGGCATTTGATTACATATTTATTTTTGTGTCAGAAAATTCACGTTGGTAGGTAGAAAAATTGTACTAAATGCTAAAAAAATACTGTTGTTTTACAATTACTATAGAAAAAAGACCCCCCTAGACAAAAAGAAAACAATTATTGTCGTCTTGTCGAAAGCAAGGAGGTCTTTAATATTTATGAGTGAAATAGCTGCCTACTTGGATCTTTTGACATACATCCTTCTTTTTGACAAGTTTCCCGAAAGCGATACTTAGCGATCCTAGATTCCGTCGTCAGCATTAACGCCGACTACTTCAGCATTTATGTTCAGTCTGTGGTTAAAGTTTTGATTTACATCAAAATCGTTGTCAAACATAATGGAATTTCGGGAAATTGGGACAGAAGCTTCTTTATGTACAAAATACAGTATCCAGGGCAAAATTTTGCAAATATTTATTTTCATTTTCCCGTATTTAACTACTAGATGGACTTCGTTTTTCCTGAATAGTTAATTTCATGTTTTGTCTGAGGTTAAAGTTTTTCATGCAGTCATCAATAACCGTTTTGTTTAATCGTCCAGTTGCAAGTTAAATGCATATCCATGCAGGTCAAGATCATCATAATGATATATGAATGTTGAAACTATTTTGTTCTACATTGCGCTGGACTTTTCACTTGTTTGTTCCGAATGCAAGAACAGTCAGAGTAAAGGCATTGTATATATCTAATTGGTGGGTGTGGCTTTTTTGCTAAGAGTTTAATTCCATATGACGACATTTAGCTGTTTGATTTTATGGGAACTTATTTTATTATGGTATGAACAAGGAACGTATATACTGTTCCAAGGTTTAACGATCAGATTACTTATACAACATTGAAAACATAACATTTATGAAGCCATGGTTATTTTTATTGAATACATCGCATAATATCATTCATTACGACTATGTGCTATGACCAGCAACAATTTTTCAAAAAGCTCCGTTTTACATGACAATCATATGGTTTAGATTGTTTATCTATATTCTCCTGAAAAAAAGCTAAAGAGAATACATTATGTAGTTTCACCATTAATATGATATACTGTTTTGGCAATTAATGCCATTACGCCAGCATGTTTCTGGAATTTATTCTCAATCGCCAAAAATGATATTTCTGCACATAAACTTCCTCAAAGTTCTTAACAGCTTCCAGGGACTTGAAGGACCTCGTTCCTTCTTTATCAAACATTTCGTTTTGGTTATTTGCAAGCCGTAATTTCAAATTTCTTTTCCAATTTTATCCCGTAATTTTCAAACACTATCATAATGTCTCGAAATATTTCACAATATCTTTTATCTTACTTTATTAAACATAAACAAAAACAAAAAACAGATGACACTCAGCGACTTCACAGGTAAACGGGAAAGCGGCAGGCGTCCTAATAAACGCCTATTAAGCATCGAATATTGATGTACCATATATGACTTTGCCCCCAGTTCATACAAATCTCGCATATTCTCGCATGAATTTTAATTAAACGCTTGACCCACTCAGAATTCTAAGTCGCGAATAAGCTTTCCCTGAACTAGAGTAATGGTGTTGTTTTAAGACTACGATTGACGTAGGTACCTCTTTTATTGCACCAGATGCCACATATAGAATATTAATGTATCTTAAGTGATCCTTGATTCCAAAATAGCTGAAAAAACAGAAATCTGACCAAAAGTAAAGCCAAACCCTCACATGGGACATTCATTCCTTAAAATTGGAATTTTCTGTATTTTCTTGTGAGTTCCCAGTTTTTTGTTAATGATTTGGTAAAATCTGAAAGTCCGTGAGCAGAAGTAACGACCCCTTGTTAGTATATATAATAAAAATACTGTACTGGTTAACTTTAAAAAGGTAAAGTCTATAAAAAATGAAATAATCAAACGCTTTCTATTAATGGAACAAATGACAAACTGCAATAATCCTGACCTGGTCACACTAGACCAATATTGCACACCGCGATCTTAAAGGTGAGATCATCCTGACCTGGTACAAATCTGTCAAAGAACTTTGAAACTTCTTTAAAGTAGATAAACCTCCCACTGTGTTTGTGTCTGTTACATTTACAAAACTGGGTAAGTAACTTAATCAGAATTAATTGGTTAAAGTGACTGGGACCCAGTAGTCAATACTGTGTAGACATATATCACAGATATACAACACAACTGACCTTAAAACTTTTTTCTGAAACCCAATTATCAACGTTCATATATCTTCTAAGCTTGAAATTTGATACATACATGGATGCGAATTCAACATATTCCTTGGCTGGTGGGGTAAAGTAGGTCGAAGTTTCTGGCATGCAAGTTAAAAATCTATGGATATATTTGTTTTCGAATTTCTTATTCGATTCACCTGAGAAATGTAGGTCATTTAGTTCCGTTTACTATAATATATAAAAATGAAGATGTGGTATGATTGCAAATGAAACAACTCTCCGCAAGAGACCAAAATAACACAGAAATTAACAACTATAGATCACCGTTTGGCCTTCAACAATTAGCAAAGCCAATACCGCATAGTCAGTTATAAAAGGCCCCGAAAGGACAATGTAAAACAATTAAAACGAGAAAACTAACGGCCGAATTTATGTAACTTTTTTATTGGGCACTGAATTCGAATACTTAAATCTTGACTGATACAGTATTTCAATCTATTGAAAAATTAAATATCGAAATTACCGATTTCCTAAAAAAATTCAAAACGGAAAGGATGACCATTTGGCGAAATCAAGTTAAAAATGATCAAACATTGATTGCGTCTGGTTTGTCATTGATTTTGGTACTTAAATGGCCACCTTAGTCAATTTCGAGGAAACTATATAGAATTCATGTGGAGGAAGCTGTATATGTAGTTGTTTAAATCTCCAGTTCAAGAGGATACAGTAATGGGAATCAATGAGAAAAGATTTGATTGTTAATGGAAAGAACATCATCAATTGACCTGTATTTGAAATTAGATAATCCAGTGTCTTTAAATTGATCTCCTTACTATTATATGTTAAATCACAATAAGAAATTAGGGATATTTATATAGCTTATGAATAATGAAATATGTAATGATTTCCAAAATAAATATATTTACATAAAACCTGAAATGTTACAGTGTATTGGGATAAAAGAAATTATTTCACACTCAGATATTTAATATATTTAAGCCCCTGTCAGTTAGATGGTGTGATTTCCTATTATATGATGGGTGTTTACAGAACAACAATTACGGTACCTGCGTCATTGGATCGCTTACGCTTTTCGACTTTTTATGTGTTTTAGTCGATTAGAAATCGAGATAAAAATATTTCAAAGTCCAACACCCATTTAAACGCTGAAGTGCTGATAAAAAAAAGCGACTAAAGGAAATAACAACCCTGTCTTCGAACGTTGAAAACACAGTCTTTAATTTAAAAAGATTTCGAAATCTTATTTTATTTTGCAGTACATTATAACAGCAGGATATCTGTATTTACGTTATGAAATCCCATTGTAGCAGGATTCATTTAACGTGCAGAGATCGCAGTTCTTCCCAGCTTTGGGCATCGGATTTAACGTTCCAAGTCCGCCCTTCTTTGGCATGGATTATAGAGCCAGGGATTATAATATGTCTATTACGCAACCAACCCTTGGGGTTACGAGTAATCTGGATATGTAAGCTATGAGTTATGTGCTCCCTGAAAATATTTCACTGAAGTATTCAATTGCAAATTTATGCTGTATCAACTTATTTTGGTCATCTTCAATTTCGATATTCAACAATTGTGAAAATGAATACAAAAAAGTGAATATATTGAATACACGTCAATATAAGAGTAATTCAAAACCACCAATAATCAAAGGTTACATAAAAAGGTCATCATGTTATGACTTACTGTCGTCTTTACATTAACTCAATTAAATGTTGGATATGTACTGTTTGCGATTTAAGTTATAAATATATGATTGTCATTAGTTGTTATTGACTTTGAACTAACTACAGTAGCTTCAAGTACTCTCAGATCTGTAATGTATGGGGCATCTTTCTTTTTATATTAATCTCCCTCTCACCATAAACACATCATGGTAACACAAATCTTAATTTCTATCTGGACTTTCTTATATTCTAGTTGATTTATATATGTTTAATGCTTATTTAAAGTAGGTTAAATGTTCCAGTAACTCCTTGTCGTTAATGTACTCTATCCTTTTGAATAGGAACAACCGAATAAGACTATTTACAGGGTTTGTAATAACATGAGCAACACGACGGGTGCCACATGAGGAGCAGAATATGCTTACCATTCCGGAGCACCTGAGATCACACCCAGTCTTATGTGGAGTTTGTGTTGCTTAGTCTTTCGTTTCCTAGGTTGTGTCTTGTGTACTATTATTTATCTGTTTGTCTTTGTCTTTTTTAACCATGGCGTTGTCAGTTTATTTTCGATCTATGAGTTTGAATGTCCCTCTGGTATCTTTTGACAAAAATACTTCTCGTATAGTGTCTTTTCTAGGAAATAAACCTACTGGCGTGAAAAAGAATTCAGTGTACCTTGGAAAATGTGCACGCCGGATTGACAGTTAACTTTCATAATCACCTAATGTGTACAGTGCAGAGGGTAATACAAATTATATCGCATTAAAGAAGTTGGGATATTTTTTTTTTATAGTATATCAATCAGGAAATATACATATAAGAATTTCCAATGGGTGTGAAACTCCGGTATTCAGATGGTGTTAATTTCATATGATTTGCTTTTGTCTTTTTTAAACATGGCGTTGTCAGTTTATTTTCGATCTATGAGTGTGAATGTCCCTCTGGTATCTTTCGCCCCCACTTTTGACAAAATACAAGAGGCTCTAAAGAGCCTGAATCGCACATCTGTTTTTCAAAGAAAAAGATTTTTAAATGTTAGCAAACTTGATGAACAAATTGTGAAAGGGCAATAACTCTTTGAGGGGTCAATTGACAATTTCGGTCATGTTGACTTATTTGTAGATCTTACTTTGCTGAACATTATTGCTGTTTACAGTTTCTATCTATAATAATATTCATAATAATAACAAAAAACTGCAAAAAATTCATTAAAACTACCGATTCAGTGGCAGCAACAATGGGTTGTTCGATTCGTTTGATAGATCTTGTCCAATTGAACAATTGCCCCTTTGTCAGATTTGCTATAAAAGCTATAATTTTTTAGATATAAGCCAAAAACCGTATTTGACCTCTATGTTCTATTTTTTGCCATGGCAGCCATGTTTGTCAATGGATAAAAACATCGCATACAATTTATAAACGAGATACCACAAGGAACATTAATTTAAAGTTTGAAAGTATTTGGCTTCGTAGTTTTAGAGGACAAGATTTTTAAATGTTAGCAAACTTTTTTTTTTTATAATTCTTTATTTTGTATTTCTTCACCTCATACAATATTTATATGCATTTTATCAAAGAAAAATACAAAACATGTTTATTCATTTTGACCTGTCAGTGTCAGTGCTTATATGAACATCTCCCTCCCCATACAAAAAAACAAAAAACAAAAAACAAAACAAAAAACAAAAAACAAAAAACAAAAAGTACAAAAAGTACAAAAAACAAAAAAACAAAAAATAAATAAAATAAATATAAAAAAAATCATTGACTTATATTCATATCCGATTAAATTGATATTAAATGATTATAATTATTATTAATGCAAACTAATTATACAATATTTATATGCATTTTATCAAAGAAAAATACAAAACATGTTTATTCATTTTGACCTGTCAGTGTCAGTGCTTATATGAACATCCCCATCCCCATACAAAAAAACAAAAAACAAAAAACAAAACAAAAAACATAAAACAAAAAGTACAAAAAGTACAAAAAACAAACAAACAAAAAATAAATAAAATAAATATAAAAAAAAATCATTGACTTATATTCATATCCGATTAAATTGATATTAAATGATTATAATTATTATTAACGCAAACTAATTATTCTATTCATACATGTACTCAAAATTAAAAAAAATTAAAATAAAAAATTTATATATATATAGAGACATACATTTATATTCTGTTGTAATTTTCTCTCCCAAAAATATCTGGAAATCATATAAAAAACGGTATTTTAACTCCTATTATCATAACATAGTAACACATATTTAAATCTTTCGTACATACATAATATATAATATCTATAGGATGCACACTAACCACTGTCCAATTGTGATGTGCATCCAGTTGTGTTACACATTTATTTTCAGTCAAATATGAGTTATCTTTCTTGTATCATAAAATTAGTTGCTGAAATGGTTCCCATTTTGTTTTCTGTTTTTTCACCTATTGCAGGAGAACTGTGAAAAGTGGAAGATAGTTTTTCAATAGTATAATAATTTTTCAATTTTTTTAGTGCAATCTTAACACAAGGTACCAGTGAGTTAAATCTACAAGAATAAATATAGTACTTCATGAGAACAGTGAAAAAATTTCCAGAGATATCTATAATATCTGATCCCAAGAGGATGTTTTGTTTGGATATCAGAAGCTCATAATTGCAATCTGAATGTAGTGTATCAACTAGTTGGAGCCAAAAGTTTTTGACAATGTTGCATTCCCAAAAAATATGTTCTATTGTCTCTTTTGTTTCATTGCAAAAACTGCAAAGGTGTGTTTCTTTAAGTTTACACTTATATAGCAGATCATTTGTGCATAAAATTCTTTGCAGAATTTTGTATTGAAAAATGATCATTGTATTAGTCAAAGAACACTTGAAAGGATGCATATAGAAAAGATCCCAGTGAGCTATTTCCATATGCAAAATTTCTTTCCAATTATTTTGTGATTTTATGGGGTTTTCATGATAAGTAGACAAAAATAATTTATAAAAATATGGGCATGATTTCTGATTTGTTTTCAAAAAGTCTAAATTATCACAAGTAATGTTGATTTTCTTTTCACAGTTTTTGAAGTGGTACTTCCAACTACTTGGCATCATATGATATATACCATAGAATTGAAGAAAATTTGTATCAATATCATATGTTTCTTTAAATTGATTAAAAGACAGAAATTCATTGTCCTCGTTCAGTAAATCATTGACAAAAAATTTCCTGCCTCACACCATTTTTCATAAAAAATAGTTTTATTATCAATTTTTAAAAGTGTATTAAACCAAATAGGTTGGCCCATAAAATCATTATGGTCATGGGTAGCATTCCTCAGTTTAGTCCAATTTAGTAGGATGTCCTTCCAAAATCTATTAAAATATATTGAAATTTGTTCAATACTATCCTTATTGATCATCCATATTTTATCTGCACCATATTTTCTATATTTATCATTAAAAAGAATTTTCCAAGGAGAAAGATTGAAAGGGTCTAATAATTTATAGATCCATGTCATTTTTAGTGAATAACAGAAGGATTCAATATGAGGCATCTTTAGTCCACCAGTATCATATGATCCAATTAGTACATTTCTTTTGATTTTATCTGGTTTGCCATTCCATAGAAACTTTAAAAAAATATTTTCAATTTTCTTAAAATTTTCAAAAGAGGGATTTGGCAATATTGTTAATGACTAAATGAAAATTGGCAATGCTAAAAACTTTATGACTGTAATTTTTCCTAGGTATGTAAGATCTTGGTAAATCCAAGTATTTAATAATGCCTTTATCTTTTCAATTTTCTCTTCGAAATTATAGGCAGTCTTGTCGACAGCAAAAAGATCATAGTTTATACCTAAGAGTTTAAATTTCCCTGTCTGAATCCAGTTTAATTTTCTCCTTGGTGAAATATTTCTTTTGAACGTGCTTTTGATCCAGTCCAAATTGCTTCAGTTTTTTCTAAATTTGCTCGTAAACCAGAACACTCAGAGAATTTTTCTAAAATATATAGAGATTGTTCTAACGATTTTTCATCATCATCTAAAGTTAAGGTTGAGTCATCTGCATACTGACTAAGCAAAAACTCAGAGTTATCTATCTTAATACCATTAATATCTGGGTTATTTTTCATTGCTGCACTCATAAGTTCCAAAGAATTAAAGAAACTAGAGCAATGACCATTATTTATGATACAATTTTCAATATTAAAATATAAAGATTTTACCCAATTACAGAAATCTGGACCAAAACCTAAGAATTCAAGTGCTTTATTTATGAATGACCATTCAAGAGTATCAAATGCTTTTTCAAAGTCTAAAAGGAGTAGAAGTCCAGGTATATTTTCTTCTTCAGTTCTTTCTATTAAGTCAAAAATAAGTCTTGTACATTCCCCAATGTATCTACCTTTAATAAATCCTAATTGTGTTTCACTAATAATATGTTTGAGCAAAGGTTTAATTCTATTTGCGATGGATGCGGAACATATTTTCATATCAACATTTAAAAGGGTGATAGGTCGCCAGTTTTTTAAATAAAACTTAGATTTCCCTTCTTTTGGGATATGTGTAACAATGCCTTGTCTTTGTGAAATTGATAATGAGCCTTCTTCAAAGCTATAATTAAAGGAATTAATTAAATAGAATTTAAGGTCATTCCAGAAAAATTTATAAAACTCTGCTGTATACCCATCTACCACTGATGATTTATTATTTTTCATGTTTTTTTAAGGCATTCAGACATTCTTGAGTTGATATTTTTCCCTCAGCTTCTAACATTTGTTTTTCTGATAAACAATTGATAAAAGAGTTATTTTTATTGATTTTATTGGATTATAGAGCCAGGGATTATAATATGTCTATTACGCAACCAACCCTTGGGGTAACGAGTAATCTGGATATGTAAGCTATGAGTTATGTGCTCCCTGAAAATATTTCACTGAAGTATTCAATTGCAAATTTATGCTATTTCAACTTATTTTGGTCATCTTCAATTTCGATATTCAACAATTGTGAAAATGAATACAAAAAAGTGAATATATTGAATACACGTCAATATAAGAGTAATCCAAAACCACCAATAATCAAAGGTTACATAAAAAAGTCATCATGTTATGACTTACTGTCGTCTTTACATTAAATCAATTGGATGTTGGATATGTACTGTTTGCTAGTTATAAATATATGATTGTCATTAGTTGTTATTGACTTTGAACTAACTACAGTAGCTTCAAGTACTCTCAGATCTGTAATGTATGGGGCATCTTTCTTTTTATATTAATCTCCCTATCACCATAAACACATCATGGTAACACAAATCTTAATTTCTATCTGGACTTTCTTATATTCTAGTTGATTTATATATTTTTACTGCTTATTTAAAAAAAGAGGGACGAAAGATACCAAAGGGACAGTCAAACTCATAAATCTAAAACAAACTGACAACGCCATGGCTAAAATGAAAAAGACAAACAGAAAAACAATAGTACACATGACACAACATAGAAAACTACAGAATAAACAACACGAACCCCACCAAAAACTAGGGTGATCTCAGGTGCTCCAAATGGGTAAGCAGATCCTGCTCCACATGTGGCACCCGTCGTGTTGCTTATGTGATTACAAATCCGGTAAATAGTCTAATTCGGTAGGTCACATTCATGAAAGGGAAGGGGATTGTAGTTACGACGTAAGGAACATATCCGATATCATAAAGTAGGTTAAATGTTCCAGTAACTCCTTGTCGTTAATGTACTCTATCCTTTTGAATATGAACAACCGAATAAGACTTTTTACAGGGTTTGTAATAACATGAGCAACACGACGGGTGCCACATGAGGAGCAGAATATGCTTACCATTCCGGAGCACCTGAGATCACACCCAGTCTTATGTGGGGTTCGTGTTGCTTAGTCTTTCGTTTCCTAGGTTGTGTCTGGCGTACTATTATTTATCTGTTTGTCTTTGTCTTTTTTAACCATGGCGTTGTCAGTTTATTTTCGATCTATGAGTTTGAATGTCCCTCTGGTATCTTTTGACAAAAAAAATTCTCGTAAAGTGTCTTTTCTAGGAAACAAACCAACTGGCGTGAAAAAGAATTCAGTGTACCTTGGAAAATGTGCACGCCGGATTGACAGTTAACTTTCATAATCACCAAATGTGTACAGTGCAGAGGGTAATACAAACTATATCGCACTTAAGAAGTTGTGATATTTTTTTTTATAGTATATCAATCAGGAAATATACATATAATAATTTCCAATGGGTGTGAAACTCCGGTATTCAGATGGTGTTAATTTCATATGATTTGCTTTTGTCTTTTTTAAACATGGCGTTGTCAGTTTATTTTCGATCTATGAGTTTGAATGTCCCTCTGGTATCTTATGCCCCACTTTTGACAAAAAAACAAGAGGCTCTAAAGAGCCTGAATCGCACATCTGTTTTTCAAAGGAGAAGATTTTTAAATGTTAGCAAACTTGATGAACAAATTGTGAAAAATTGCCTTTAAAGGCAATAACTCCTTGTGGGGTCAATTGACAATTTTGGTCAGATAACTTTTTTGTAGATCTTACTTTGCTGAACATTATTGCTGTTTCTATCTATAATAATATTCATAATAATAACAAAAAAACTGCAAAAATTCATTAAAACTACCAATTCAGTGGCAGCAACCCAACAATGGGTTGTTCGATTCGTCTGATAGATCTTGTCCAATTGAACAATTGCCCCCCTGTCAGATTTGCTGTAAAAGCTATAATTTTTGAGATATAAGCCAAAAAAAGTATTTGACCTCTATGTTCTATTTTTTGCTATGGCAGCCATGTTTGTCAATGGATAAAAACATCGCGTACAATTTATAAACAAGATACCATAAGGAACATTAATTTTAAGTTTGAAAGTATTTGGCTTCGTAGTTTTAGAGGACAAGATTTTTAAATGTTAGCAAACTTGATGAACAAATTGTGTAAACTTGTCTTTAAAGGGCAATAACTCCGAAGGGGTCAATTGACAATTCTAATATGACGTTCTTCTTTAGCTTTGGGTACAAAGCCATGTTCTAATTCGGAAAGAACCTGGGCTGCACGTGATTTACGTCACAATTAAAATTGTAAAGTCAGATGAATTTAGAACAACGCCAGAGATCAAAATGGACATTTTTGTTGGTCTTGCTCGCTAGGAAATTAAATAAAAACATTCTAATTGTAAGTTTAAATGTTTCTGGTTTTTTTTATTGATAAACTGTTGATTTTTCTATAACGTTTTTATTCATCAAATCAAAATGGCGACATTTCCAGTGTCTACTATAGGTCCGCTTCGAAGTACAACAGTTCAAAATATTTCTATTAGAATCGAAATAATTCTATATTCTATCATGCCATGCTCTATGCTCATTTTAACATGGGTAGGCATTATATTTGCAAACATTTAATACCTCACTAACGCTCGGTATTAAGATATTAACAAATATAATGCCTAACCATGTTAAAATGAGCATAGAGCATGGCATGAAAGAATTATTTCTTAATTTTGGTCATATTAACTGTTTTGTAGATCTTACTTTGTTGAACATTATTGCTGTTTACAGATTATATCTATCTATAATATTATTCAAGATAATAAGAAAAAACTGCAAAATTTCCTTAAAACTAACAATTTAGTGGCAGCAACCCAATAATGGGTTGTTCGATTCGTCTAAAATTTCAGGGCTGATAGATCTGGACCATTTGAACAATTTAACCCCCATGACAGATTTACTCTAAAAGCTTTAGTTTTTTAGATTTAAGCGAAAAACTGCAGTTGACCCCCTATGTTCTATTTTTAGCCATTGCGGCCATGTCTGTCGATGGATCAAAATTTCGGATACAATTTATTAACTAGATACCATAAGGAACATTTAGTTAAAGTTTTAAAGTATTTGGCCCAGTAGTTTCAGAGGAGAAGATTTTTGAAATAGTTTACGACGACAGACGACGGACGCCAAGTGAAGGTATAAGCTCACATGGGGGCCTTCGGCCCCGGTAGGCTAACAATCTCATATGGTGTCATTTTTCTAGAAAACAAACCTACTGGCGCGAAACAGATGTCCGCGTACCTTGGAAAGTTTGCACGCCGGATAGACAGTAAACTGTCATTAACACCTGAGTTTTATAGTGCAGGGGATAATTAAAATTATATCACACTCAAGGAGTTGTGATATTCATATAGTATACGAATAAGGAAATATGTAATGATTTCCAATGGCTGTCCGGCAGTCAGATGGTGTTAATTCCCTATGATTTGCTAACTAATGGCCTTGGTGTTTTAGAATATAATTAACGATATCAATTTTATTGCACAAGGTGCGCACACCTTTTCTTCTGATATTATTGGTAAAAGGACATTGGGTAGTTTGGGGAAGTATTAACCCGATTTTCATTGAAATGATGAAACAACAAATATACCAGATTTAAGATATTATATGTGTATACTTCATTATCTTTTGTGACAATAAATGAAAAAGTACATAGCCATTTATATTATAATCTAAGTTTGCTGTCCTTTTTTATTTTAAACTTTTTGGACAAGACAATCAATTTTATCCTCTGATAACTCCACACAGCCAATGGAACCTTCTAAGTACATTATAACAAGAGACTCCTATATGCTCTATATGTATTCTTAATGTTGAACTGAATAGGCTGTATTACTCATTCATGGTATGAAAACTTTGTTAAACTACCGATGCAGATACTAGAATAATGTTCATTGGTGGAACTATAATTAAAATCATATTATAGCATATCAATAAGAAAATATTTTGGAGTGTTTATTCTCCCAAAGTACAAAAAGACTTTAAAATAATAATAATGGGATTCATAGTGAATACTGAATTGAGAGAGAAAATTAAACAAAAACTGTTTGTGTTCAGTTAAGAATATACTATTCTTGTAAAATAATTCCTTTTTTTTGGGTAAAAAATGGTTTAGTCTTCGTGAAACTATTTTTAAAGGTAAAGGTTGGAAGTTTAATCACTACATCAGTCATTAAACTAAACTCATTTTAAAAGTTGCTATTATTTGGAATGAGATATGATAACAATTATCTTACTGGGGACAGGTCATTGGTCTATGCAGTCAGTTAGCTATCCAGACTAAGTCTACAGAATACACACTTCAGAATAAACCATCACTTGGAATCAATGCTTATCAAAATAAGCAATACAAATATAACAATAATCAAAACTAAATGTTAACACTAGAACTTTTTTTTTTTAAAATAAACAGTCAATTGAAACAAGGTTAATTAGTAAAAACTCAAAAACTACTAGTGTATTTTCTAACCTGCATTTTCAGCTGGAATGTTTCTTTAATGTTCATTTTTCTTGGTCAGCATTTATACCTATATAGACTTTCACCAAGTCTGGCTACCTGTTTGTTTATTACATTACATTAAGGCGGTTTGTGTTGTTATAAATACTAGGAAATGCCGTGGTATCTTCTTTACAAGGAGGTTTTGTAATATGTCGGTTATCTTTCATTTCAATACTGTCTGACTCATATGTCTCAAAAATTCATTTTTTTTTTATTTCACTAGATTCGTTAAAAACTTCTCCAAATGACTCGATTTTTCCAAATGATATTCTTCTGTGTTGTGTTGCATCATAACGTTGAACAATCAAGCTGTGGGTCATGTTGAGTATATCATTGTTCCAGAAAGCAGATGTCCTAGTTTCGACTTAACTGCGGTCGGGTCTAGTCCTTGGTTAAATTTATCATCTACGTAATCTTAGTAATTAGAACTATTAAAACTGAACTCTTGAAATTATCAATGTTGCTAAATGGATGCGCTGAATCTACCGAGGCACTGCAGTTTATTAACACCAGTGGATGAGATGAGTAATGTAACGGCGATGCGATAGTGGAAACAATTAAAACATCCATCGGTAATTTCTTTCTATTGTGAGGCTGTAAATGTATTATGGCAGTTTTTACGTTGAGTTTATTTCTATTTGCATCTCCGCATACTGCTAAGCTATTTTGATTTTGGTAATTTGCAGTACGTACTGACGGAAAATTTGATGTATGGGATACGAGAACATTAGATGATTTTCTCAACGTTGGCTGAAATGCGTTTGTTTGGTTTCCAGAAACCATGTTCTTGTATCGGCGAATGGCAACTTCCATATGTCAATTATAATTGTCGGCGTCTGGAATTTTTTTTTCCATTTCGTCAACTTCTTTCGGATCTTATATCTGAATTTTCAAAGAATGTCTCGCTTCTTCTCAAGGGTCACCAATGATGCATGCTGGAACTAAATGTAATTTAAATGTGATTTTGTCGTCTGTCTTGTTGATTAAAATTAATCTGGATTCTGCACTCCTTTGTCCATCTCGTTGGTTCTGTATTTCGACATAAGTTACGATACCAATGTCGTGTCGAGTGTGACTAGTGCTTTGCTGTAAACGTTTGTAATACAAATTGTAAAGATGAAATGACTCGTTGTCCATAATGCATCTTTTTATTTACAAAGATAACATGAGGAAGGCGCTACCTTAAATGCCAGCTTTATACATGTACATATTTATGATATACCTATAAGCTGTATTGCTAACTATTAAATAAATACTAAGACAATGTCCTATATATATTGATTGATTGTTGGTTGCTTAACGTCCAGTGGCAAATATTTCATACATGTTCAGAACGAATGTCTCAGGCAATATATCTTAAAACATTTAAATCTTCCCAAAACGCACAGATAAGTCTGTACACAGTAGTTTTTTAGGTGATAATCGCCATATTTGCCAATTTGTTATGATAAACCTTAGCACTAGTGTTAAATTTTGACTAAATAATTTTAATTGATAGCGCTAAAAGGCTTCGGTGAAAAAAATCTGACTCGAATAAAAAAAAACATTTGTATTCCTGATCATCTTCAGTTTGTGAGTCTCATGTATTCAGAGTCAGTTTTGTGTCATTTCTTGCATATATTTTTTGTTTGTTATATGTACATGATGTAGCTTACTTTTCAAGTTTTTATATGACAGCAGAATAAAATTGAGAATGGAAATGGGAAATACAAGCATGTCAAAAATTTGCTTTCGAGTAATGCTTAATCATGTCATAGTTGTTTTCGAGAAGACACATTTGGTTTCCACACAATAACTTGAGTATAAGTGAATGGATCTCTATTAAATTTTACTAGAAGGATCAATACACAAAAGGAAGATTAGAATTCATTTTTTGGTTATGGTACAACATTTTGCCTTTTGGGTTGGCTTTTTTTCAAAATTTTGGGTTTTCTTCCAAAATTTAACTTAATTACATTGATTTTACTGGTCTAGTATATATAGATGCAACAAATACTGATTTGACAGGAGATGCACACACAATAGGGTGTTTTAAATATTTTATCTGTAATTGGTGTATTTTTCCTATGATGTGTACTTCTTGATAATGTCGACGTGAGTATCATGATAAAGAAAATATATTTGGTAAGTATATATATATTCACAATTGATATGCGCCAGTGCACTGCAAAAGGATCTTCTTTCCCTTTAATTACCAAAATTGCACATGTTTTTTTTTCTCTCACAGAAACACATGAGTTATTTGGTAAATAAAACACTTGTCATTGTTTGAAACTTTCAGTAATAAAAATTTAGTTTAGCCTGTTTGAATGTTTCACTTATTGTGTGAAAATTTTAACAGAAAATGTACAAAACACTTGATAAAATTGCATTATCTGCAGAATTATTGATAACTTTCCTCACTATATATTCACAAGGACATATAACTAACATATTGTCCATGCTATTCTGATCTGAGTTTTTATTCATACATACATGTATACTGGCATGACTGGTGCTGTTCCAAATTGTCTTCTTTTTCTGTTTCTTGAGAAGTATTAGTTTTACCTGTTCAGTCACTATAAAGTGTTACAGTTCTTATTTAGACGCAACACATAAATAGTGACCAAAAAGGTACCGCTTTCACATGAGAGAAACTAGAAAAAATTAAATGTACACATTTTCAATATTTTTGTAGGACTTACTATCATATGAAATTAAGGAGTTAAAGACTTCTGCTGAATAGAAATGTTTGAGTTCACCTGATACCTGTTTTCAACTTAGTCCATATTGAAGTGTGAAGGGTCCAAAATTAAAATATGTTTGATTTCAACTGACATAAAAAAAAAATTGGTGCTTTTTATATGCTAAATGTACATCTGTGGTCGTATCAGGCTGTGCATGGCGAAGCATTTTATTGCCTTTAGGTTTGTACTTTTGTTTTTGGTCATGAAAATAAATTTGTAGTACTGTTGTGAAGTTGCTAACATGAGAATACCCAAATTGCACCTATATTGTCAGTTTTTTTTCACCAACTTTTTTTTATGTACCAGGCAAAAGTTTATTCTGTGCTTATTTTGTAGACTATCCTTGTTAACAATATAGTTGCACAAATTTAATTCTGAGTCCATGTAGAGTCATAGAAAAATGGGTTTGAAGTGACCTCCAAACAATCTATGATACTGTAATGAGGTCAGTACCCAAAATCCATACATCATTACATATAAAAAAGAAGATGTGGTATGATTGCCAATGAGTCAACTATCCACAAAAGACCATATTGACACAGACATTAACAACTATAGGTCACCGTACGGCCTTCAACAATGAGCAAAGCCCATACCGCATAGTCAGCTATAAAAGGCCCCGATAAGACAATATTAAACAATTCAAACGAGAAAACTAACGGCCTTATTTATGTAAAAAAAAATGAAGGAAAAACAAATATGTAACACATAAACAAACGACAACCACTGAACTACAGGCTCCTGACTTGGGACAGGCACATACATAAATAATGTGGCGGGGTTAAACAGGTTAGCGGGATCCCAATGTTATGTATGGTTAATTTCAAATCCTTAAAACTGGAATATAAACAAATGTTTTGTTTTATTTCTTCAAATATTTCAAACAATTTGACATTATTCCATGCTTCAACTATTATTTTTTGAAGAAAAGGATGCTGGTAACAAATTCAATTTGCTCATTTTAAAAAAGATGATAATTATATAACTTTACATGGTGAAAGAAAAGTTGTAAGATTTCTGCATGGTTTTTTTTTTTTTGCTGAATAGGTGCAATTTGGTAACTGAATGCAATTTTGGTACTGTGATGTTATATATACATGTAACCATAAGTGTGTATTGCTAAATAGGTTGAAATGTGAACCTGATAGTAATATAGTGATAAAGGACTTGGTAGAGTGAAAATGTCTTGATCAGGTTTAAATTGACGCATAAAATATATACAGGGGACTACTGCAGCTTGAATTTTAAAGGATGTAGCCCACATACTTCCAAGTAACATGCCCTGTATATATTTTTTAGGCATGCGCTAACTGGAATGGTAGGGTAAAATTTTTGACCAACAAAATGGGATTTTTATGATGGATAACGTATATGATATGAACACATGCATCGTTCAATAGTCAACTTAAACAATTGAATCGTGTATGATTCTTCGTAAACTTAATAAAACTGACAATTAAATAGACAAAAACATTAAAATAGCCATAGGTCAAGATGAGTGAGCACAAAATGGATGCCTCCTTTGATGTAAACATTGAGTCTCAATCTCAGTCCGACATTATATTGACTAGCTCACAGCCAAGTCCAAGTCCATCAATCTCTTCCATAATAACTGGCAGCAATAAACGTGGTAATCCTGATAGCCCAGACTCTCTACCAGCCACAAAAAAAAACCAGTCAACTCGTCAAATCCGCAGACGTCATAGTAACTCAATTGGGGATCTTCGAGGAGTAGGCGAAAGAAAAACTCCAACACTTAGGAAAACAGTTGCCGATAAAGTTCTTGATGCCCTTAATAGCCCAGAAGTTCTTAACGTTAGGATACCTTTATTGTCACAAAAGATCAGTGATACCCTTACACTTATAATTGAGCAAGATGCCAAAAAATTCGTTGATATACAGATACAACCACTACTAAAACAAATTAAGGAACAAGAATCTGTAATACAAACTCACAAGCAACACATCCTTAAACAGTTCATACAAATATCAAACCTTGAACAGGCTACCTGGAACCATATAAACAAAAATCAAGGAACAAGGCAAAGACCTTGACTGTCTGAGTGATGAAATTGCTGACCTCAGAATTAGAGTGGAAAGTCAGGAACAATATTCTAGAAGAACAAGTCTTCGTTTTCATAATATTCCAGTTCCTGTTGACAACCATGGAAAGATCTTACACCCTGTCAATACAGATGAGATAGTCTTGGATATCATATAGAATGAAACATTTGGTGTACAGCAATAAAAAGGAACTAAAGGGTGACACAAATGGTATTTTTATTACTGAAAACTTATCACAATATAGAACAAAACTAGTAAAAACCCTGGCCAATATGAAAATTAAAAATCAAATCAGTGCTTACTGGACTGTCGACGGTCGAATATTCGCCAAAACATCTGAAAACAGCAGAAAGCTAATTATACAGAATTGGCAAGACGTTGGTGATCTCAGACCTCCACTTAAAAGGCCTTCTGCTTATGACAATCATCCTGACGATCAGCCAGACAGTGCAAACCAGCAATCAGGAGATCATGATTGATTGGAGACAGTTACAAAAAACTGATTTATTCTAGCTTTAAAAGTTGTTACCTTATCAACAAAAATTTAAAAAAAAATGTTTACCAATACTTTATAACCTAGACATTGTTTGTTTGTTATATGTGGGTTTTTATTTTGTGTTTTTTTTATGTTTGATTTAATTATTTTCATGTTTAGTTCATTTTGTTCTGTTGTGTTCTGTTTTCCCCCTGTTATATAGTTAATTTAGTTACACTTTATAACGGTATAGCTGATTTTCTTCTAGTTGTTCTGATAGCCAAAATACAACCAAAGTCTGTAATTCAATAATAAAAAAATCCCCAAAATATTTTTTTTTTCCCACATCATTTCAACTATATAAAGGGTCATCCCAAATTGACTAAGTAGTAGAATTTTCGTACATGTCGTAAGATCTTTTCAACAGTTGATAAAATTACCGTTTCTCAATCACTCAAAATAAAAACAAAAAGCAGTGTAAATGTGGAATTCTATAGTGAACGTACACTTGTAGTGTTCTTCTTTCGACAACTTTGCTTATAATCATATCAGCTTAATTGTACATTTTTATAGTTTGTAATTAAATAAATCTATTAACGATAAATGTCGATTTCAATCAAAAGAAGTTTTCAAAAATATAATAAAAGTCAAACAGATGCCCTTGCCTATCCCAAACACGAACTAAAAAAAAATATTATAGTAAGAAATAATAGAATTTGTAAATGTACAAATATATTCTCCGTGTATATAATTTTGTTTGTAAAAAAGGTATCTTTTTGTTTTAAAATTAAACACTACAAGTACACACCCGTAATATCGCGGGTCCGTGACTGAATTAAAGTATATAACTATGCTTAAGCCTTATTTTAGTAATTGGTATAGTCATCTGTTGAAGTCATGTCGATTATAATAAGATACACAGTTTTCTCTGCTTTCAAATCTTTCTGTTTGAACCCGTCGACCTGGAACTTATCAATTATTGGAAATATTAATTATTTTGAAAACAAAAGGTCCAGGCTATCCAGGAATGGGGTATTTTTTAATCAACAGCATTGTCCTATATTAGTTATCTTAGAAAGTCTTGCTGATTGCTGAATAAAGCTACAATAGGGAACAATTTGACAATGATTGAATTTAGTAGTGTCAGCCCTTTGATTATGACCCGTGTATATAGCAAAATCCTACATACACCGTTTGGTGGTGCGCCTGTCAAATGCGGAACGTACAGATAAGGTAATAGCTAACAGGTGAATATACTATTGGTATCGGTATCGGATTAGACCCGGAACTTGTTAATTATTGGCAATATTAATTATGTGGAAAACAAAAGGGTCTGGAGTGGTGTAATTTTTAATCTACACCATTGTCCTATATTAGTTATATATAGAGTTGAATTCTTTGATTTGTCGTTTTTACCCGATGACGGCTGACAAATTGGACCTCGTAATTTTAGTATTATAGATTGGCGGAAAAACCCAGGAGATACTGATTAAATTCTTTACAAAATAGTATTGTATGCACACACAATTGTACACAATATTCATGTTTGATTTATATATATACAATAACATATCATGTAAAACTGTATACTCAAGTTGCACTTATGAAGTGTTTAATAATATTACTATATTTTTAGGTATTCGTCTTTAAACCAACTCTACGTTTGGACCTTATAGATAGATAGATAGATAGATAGATAATTTTATTAACCAATCATGGTGCCCAAAATTTGAGCTATACAATCAAATGAATTACAAAATAAAGCACAGAAAATGATTAGAATGATTAAAGTACATTTGAACAAAAACCACATGAATACACATTTACACTAATTAACCTGAAATAAACCAAGTTATTGACAAAAAATAGTTGTTATGGGTGCCACTGTGACCTGGAGAAGTTACATAAATCTTTATAGTTCTAGGTCTATGGGAGACAACTCCTGATCAATTTTATTTCCTATATATATATATATATATATATATAATTTTTCTTCTATTTTTTTTTTCAAACAACAATATTTTCAATAATTTTCTTTCGTAGCTCATACAACTTGTCTTTCAATTATAGTGGCTAGATCACGGTTCACAATGATTTATAAAAATAGTAAAAATTAAGCAAAATCCCATTTTTATCATCCAGTATGACTCCAGATATTCTTCTGATAACCGTTTGTTTTTCCATCACCTTTATTTTTTATTTTTCTTGTTTTATATTTACTTTCTCTATTTTTTCTGATGATGATGTGTGCAAGTTACCATATGAAAAATGCCGATGGCTGTCATTATACTTAATTTTTGTACCCCTAAACAATATGGGAGTCAGCATTGAGGATTACAGGGCAGCCATTGGCTTATTTCATTGTACATGTAGCAAGAGGAAAAGCAGTACTTATATTATTTATAACTATTATACTTATTTAGAAATACTAAAAATTAACTTACATTGCTTCCTATATTTTCTTTCACTAGCTTGTCTACAGTCAATAAATCCCAAGATTGACATTATCTTTCTGTTGTTTGTACTTCATTTTATTTTTATTATTGGTAATATTGAACCAAACCCTGGTCCAGATGAAAATAACATATCGAGTACATCCTCTAGTGTCAGATTTAATGAAATCGATAAATCCATATCAATATGTAATTTAAATATCCGTAGTATTAGAAACAAATTAGAATTCTTAAATAATTTCACTGACGAATTTGATGTCCTAGCTGTAACAGAAACACATTTAGATCCTAGTGTATCTGTAGATCAATTAAAACTAGATTCCTTCAATAATATTATAAGGAAAGATCGAAACAACTTTGGTGGTGGATTAATGATATATGTGAAAGATGATATCGGTATCGTCCGAAAAAGCGAACTAGAAAATCCATTTGATGAAACACTTTGGCTTGAAATACGAGCCAAAGGTCAAAACTTCCTTCTCTGTCACTCATATCGTCCACCGAATGCGGACACCGACTTCTGGGCACGATTAAATCATGCAATAGAAACTGCCTTTCAATTAAACGAAAATATAGTGGTTACTCTAAATTCTGATCTTTTCAATGTCAATTCTAATAAACATATTGACACTATGGACTTGTTCAATCTAAGAAATGTAATTGATAAAGCAACACGAGTAAATATATTTAATAATAGTACGGGAGCACATGTATTTGTTTTGGTAAAACACGTGTGTTTGTTTATAATTGTTTACATCAACACGTGTTTTTAGAATACCTGTAATGTTTACAATATATTCCATTGGACAATATTTTGTCGCATTGCGACTTAAAAACAGGTATTCTAGGTATCGTATGTGTTTGGCTCTTGTTGTTTGATATAAATTAAATGGAATTTATTATGTTATTATTCGAAGTTCTGCCTTACGCCAAACCCAAACCTAACCCAACCCACTATCAACTAGACCATCTATTGTTTTTCATGTTGAAAGTAGTAATTTAGTTACAATGATTTATTTAACTTGTATTTCTTGTTTTGTAGATTGGTGTATATTTTGTATATATTATGGTTGGCTGACTGTGATCGAGCCAGTATGACTGTTTTTTTAGTAGTGTCTCAATAATGAGAATAAGCCGTAGTGTGCTTGGATGGCTTTAAAACGAACTGTTTGATTTAATATTTGATTTACATTCGTAAATAAAAAGTATGCTACCCTCACAAGGAGAGCTCATTTCACGAAAGTATGCTACCCTCACAAGGAGAGCTCATTTCTGATACATGTGTTGAGTTTTATTGTATAAATAATTTATGTTCGTCTAAGTCTGGCGAATTAGAACATAACTGATAAAAGTAGTACACTTAGATGCCATAATAATAAGTGACTATATGTCATATTATCTATCAGATGTTTTAGATATTCCCTCAGATATTAGGGATCACAATGCAGCAGTGATATTTCTTGAGTGTCCCTCATCAATGTCACGTACTTTTAAAAGAGAAGTGTGGATATATGATAAGATGGATAAAGATAAATTTTTTAAAATAATGAATGAAACAGATTGGAATGCACTTCTTCCCGATGACAAGGATGTTAATGAATTATCTCAAATATTTATACTGTAACTTTTCTGAACATTGCGAGGGAGTGCATACCTACTAAACAAGTAACTATACGAAAAAACGACAAACCATGGTTCAATAGCGAGCTTAGGAGAGAAATACGCACTAGAGATCGATTACGAAAAAAGGCTTTTAAATCTAAAAAACAATCTGATGTTTTGAAGTACAAGCGACAGAGAAATAGGGTCAATAATAGGAAAAAAGTTGTTAAAGAAAAATTTGAAAGTAATTTAGACCACATCATTCTAAATAATGTATCGAATACAAAAACTTATTGGGAATAATGAAAATGTTAATCAAATCTAACAATGGATCAAATAACATCCCCCCACTCCAAAATATTATAAATACCGAAAAAATAGACGAAATAGCATATAAAGATGAAGAAAAATGTGAGCTTTTGAACAAGTATTTTAATTTAATCTCCAAATTAGACAATAAACAATATAGACAATATAGACAATATTTTATTCGCACAAACACATTTACATTAAATGGTTATGGCATACAAAATTGATACAATAAACTGACAATAGTTAAATTGATTATAATTATATTAGAGTGACAGACAGTGGTATTCACAGCGAAGAAGAAAAAGGCTATAAATATCAACAGTTAACACATTGTTAATGTTCATGAACAATTAAAAAAGAACACAAACAAAAATTAGGTTGCATATTAAAAAAGGTTATACAGATGTTCTAAATAAACGACAATCATTAATATACTTTATGGTAATTTTTATAATGACTGGCAGACTGCTATTTAAATAATTAGATGAAGAAAATATCAACTTACCACAATTTGAAACTAAATCTAACAATAAAATTTGTGCAAAATTATAGATATGATTAATATTCTTGATCCAAATAAAGCCTCGGGACCAGATGTGATTAGCCACAGGATGCTCAAGATCTGACCAGATAAAGTTGCAATACCTCTTCAAATTATATTCAACAAGTCCCTTAGTCAATGTGTATATCCAACCAGCTGGAAAATTGCAAATGTAATAGCTATTTTCAAAAAGGGGGACTCGTCTTTGCCATCTAATTACAGACCAATATCTTTAGGGAAAGTTATGGAACGAGTTGAGTTTAAACATGTATATAATAATATATTTAATAACAAACTAATTTATGAATACCAATCAGGTTTTTTGCCAAAACATTCAACAGTGCATCAATTAATAGAAATCTATGATTGTATCTTAAATGCACTAGAAACAAAAGAAATTTGCTGTTTTGTTTTTTGTGATTTTTCGAAGGCTTTTGACAAAGTTTGGCATATTGGTTTACTACATAAAATGAAAGCAGATGGCATTGAGGGAAATCTTTTAAATTGGTTCACTAGCTACCTATATCAAAGAAAACAAAAGGTTATCATTAATGAAACATCCTCTACTTTTTGCAATGTTTCAGCTGGTGTACCCCAATGATTCGTGCTTGGTCCTCTATTGTTTATCATATATATTAACGATATTGCTGAACAGTTAACTTCTTTATGCAGACTATTTGCAGATGACACTTCATTCAGTTACTCGGGTCACGACGAGGAACTTATACCATCAGTTGTTAGTCGTGACCTGAGACAGCTGGATGAATGGTCAAGAAAGTGGCTTATGTCTTTCAATCCTGAAAAAAAACCCCAGAAATTATGATGTTTTCAAATAATGAGATACAAAACCTTAATTTTACTATGAACAATAAAAAAATACCAATTGTGCGATCTCATAAGCATCTAGGGCATTTAGAAGTGACGCAAAATGGAACAACCATGTTGAAAATATATTAAACAGTGTTAAAAAACATCTGAATATACTACGAAAACTCAAATATCAACTTAGCCGACAAAATTTGGAAAAATTATATCTAGTATTTATTAGACCAATTTTTGAATATGCAACTGAAGTATGGGACAATTGCGGATAAGGTTATTCAATTAAATAAGAACAGCTACAACTTGAAGCTGCACGAATTGTAACAGGTTTGCCTGTTTTCACACACTCTGAGACTGTCTTAAAAGAGGTTGGTTGGAAAACTTTAGAGGAACGAAGAAGAAGAAGAAAACTACAATTATTTGATAAAATTCAAAATAATACTGCCCCTGAATATTTATGTAGCCTTGTGCCCCCTAAAATTCAAAGTACAACACAATATCCCTTGCGAAATGGACAAGATATCATTTTACCATTTTGCAGGCTGACACTGACTTCCCAATCCTTTATCCCATCAAAAATTAAACTTTGGAATAATTTGAGCATATCAGTTCGAAATGTAGACTCGTTATCAAAATTCAAAGTAGAATTAAAAAACTACGACATTCGAAATGAGAATCAATTTAACTTAAAACTTTATTTATATGGTCCAAGAAAATTGAATATAATATTAACCCAATTTAGATGTTCGGCATCGTTCTTGAATTGTGACTTGTTTAGAGCTAACATTATATCTGATCCAACATGTAAATGTGGTTTGGATATTGAGGACATGCACCATTTTTTCTTTGATTGTCCTTTCTATCTAAATGAAAGAGCTATTAGAGCTATTCTGTTTAATGGTCTCAGCTGGCTTCCCGCAGGCTGCGATTTGGACTTAAAACTACTGTTTTTTTTTAAAAGAAACTCTCCTATGATCAAAATGTGCAAATTGTTAAACAAGTATTCAATTTTATAAAGAGATCAAAACGATTCCTCGTAGTATAGTATCAACATAGGTAAAACGCACATCATCATCATTATCATCATCAACCTAATCTCTGTCGTTCTTTCCTCATTCCCTCTACTTCTTTCAGTATTATAATAATAGATAAGTAATATTTATGTTGTTTATATTATATGAAGCATGCTCACGTTCAATTTGTATTGTTATATATATTGTATTGTGGAGAAGACTTTATAAGTATGTTTTACTTGTTTCTGATCCTTTTTTGCTTTGAGCAAATAAAATATGTTTAAACTAAACTCTGTATATACCTATCAAAGTCATGGTATTCTCATGGGTTATCATAATCTTCTCATAAAATCCAATTTTGGACAATATGGGAACATACACTATATACAGTACTACATGTACTACTCAGACTCAAGTCTCCTTTTATAATTAAACTTAGAGAGATAGAAAACAAAACAGTTTCCTTCTTCTGGGACTTATAAGGTAGCTATCTGATATGTGACATAATCAATAAAAAGATTTGTTGAGAGTTTGCCAAAGGAAGTACAGAATTAAAAGATTGTGAATTATTCGAATAATTTTTTTGTCTTAAACTTTTGTTATTAAAGTTGTGATTTAGTCTGTGGGCTACCATAGGCGGATCCGCGGGAAGAGGGAGGGGGCTGTTTCGTGGGGAAAAATTTGTTGATGATATAGGGAATCACTAAAGCATGACTTGAGCGCCCCGTCAGCATGCCCCCCTTATGAAATGTTCTGGATTCGCCATTGGCTACATGAATAACCGTGATCACATTCAACAGTATAACCAATGTCATTATCACTGTTCCTTGATGTGTGGAATTATGTGGCAGATGAACATAAGCAGTCCTGGTCAATCAGTGCACCGGAGTTTACCCTCGAGTTTACCGCATGGTCATTATAAAAAGAAATCTGAAATGTATTGCTTGCAGAGGTTTTTTCTGTGTTACCATGGCTGGACGGAAATTTTACGCTAAATATGTTATCGTTAATTATGATTTTGTGACTTTTAAATGAAGTACCTGTGATTATTCAAGTAATTTGTTTTGACCTCATTGATAATGGAAAGTTGAAGCAGACGAAACATGGCGTCAGATGTTAATGTCCTAACTTCGGTAATTCCCGTGGTACAATAAAATTTAGATAAGCTACACAAGTTTCAAAAATTTCTGAATTCTTGTTTTTGTAAACAAATAAAAATTCATGTCGTATTTAACATCGAAATTATTCCGATCTGTCCCGTTTTTTCAAGCTCGCGTTGAAAAGTTAAATTCGGCCGTCATTAAATTCCAAAACGATGCTTCTACCATAAGTGTCAGCTAAAGCTGGCATATTACCTTTAATGATATGTAACGTTAGTTATATAATTAATAAATATAGGCAAATCCTTGCCACTCAGGCATACTCGCAGTACACCACCAGGGTATCTAGTTTAAAAGTTGTCAGCGATGATTCCGCCTGCCAACTACAACGGCCGCGACATTGCTAAATATAGTTCATATAGGGGGTAAAATGCAAGCTGTGTTGTTTATTGTTTTGAAAATTATTATAAATTGAAAAAAACTGACAGGTCGAAAATATTATAGACGTCAAAACTGGCAGGCGACTTCTTACAGAAGTTTTTGCCCTTAAAAGACAATTTTTTTTCATGTTTTTCATTGTTGCTCTCTATCTTCAAAACTATAATAGATAAATAGAGAGAAACAAGGTCAACAGGACCAGATTTAAGAGTAAGCATGCATTGGTTTTTCCTGTTTGAATGGTTTTACACTAGTGATTTTTTGGCCCTTTATAGCTTGCTGTTCGGTGTGAACCAGGGATCCATGTTGAAGGCCATACCTTGACCTATAACGGTTTACTTTTATGAATTGTTAACGGGATGGAGAGTTGTCTCTCATACCACATCATCCTATATCTATGTTTCAAATCGTCATTCGACTCCTTATAAGAGTAATTGCCCTTGAGTGACGATATTTGTTATGCATGTTTGCCTTATATCTGATACGTATAATAGATATTTAGAAATTGAATTAAGCAAATAATTATCAGTAACACAAGATCTACATTTAAGACAATATTTTATGAAATTTACAACGACCCTTATTGGAGTAATTGCCCTTAAATGACGATCTTTACCAAAATATTTCCGTTTCGCATTATATGTTAAAAAAATAAATAAAAACATAGAAACTTTGAATCTGAAAACTTATCATCAAGGCAAGTTTCACCACTGGTTGATTCCACTGCTGGTGGGCGTTTCGTCCCATAGGGTATCACCAGTCCAGTAGTCAGTACTTCGGTGTTAACATGAATATCAATTATATGGTATTTTTATAAATTACCTGTTACAAAACTTTTTTCGAAATACTAAGAATTTTCTTATCCCAGGAATAGATTACCTTAGCCGTATTTGGCACAACTATTTGGAATTTCGGGTCCTCAATGCTCTTCAGCTTTTTACTTGTTTGGCTTTATAACTATTTGGATCTGAGCGTCACTGATGAGTCTTATGCAGACGAAACGCGCGTCTGGCGTATTAAATTATAATTCTGATACCTTTGGATGGAGGAAGACACCCTATCTACCTTAAATGATAATTTGTTTACCCTATTTTGTGTTTAGAGCAAAACATAACGAAGATAGAAAAAAACTAAGGTGACAAAATGATCAGTAATACAAAATCATAAAAAAAGAAATGTGTGTCATGAATTATATTCTTGTTATTATATACAATGGTGGAGATAATTCATTGTTTATAATTCACATATACCAAGGTGAGCAACCCAGGCTGTTTAGAGCCTCTAGTTTTTTTTTAATCTATTTTCGTCAGAAACACTCGAAAACAAAAATCTGACAGACAGCCAGGTATAAGAAAATATGACGCCCCTCAGTGGCAGGGATCGTAGTGGCGGATAAAAGTCCAGGGCTTATAATATTTCTTTTACCGATGGGAATCCTGGGGAAGAGGTTTAAAGCTGTTCCAACTATGAAACTTCAACGATCTGTATTATTCAGTATCCTTGTACATGCAATTGAGCAACTGTGATTGACCACACAATACACTTTATTTGTAAATGAAAATAAATCTAATTAAAAAAGTATGCCATTTATTAATAAGAAATGTCAACAAAACATGCCAACATTGAACACGTGGTTCAATTCTCTACAAAACACACTCACTGTTGTAAAGAAGGAATACAATAGAGAAATACGAATACATTGGAAGTTCTGCGCGCCAGATTGGCAGTAAACTTGTTAACATATGAAGTTTTTTGGTATGGGGGATAATGAAAATTATATCACACTAAGATATTTTTGATATTTATATAGTATTTGAATAAAACAATGTATTATGATTTCCAATAAGTGTCATAAATTCTCATGATGTGTTAATTAATAAATAAAAAACATTGACGTAGGTACCTACTTTCTAGCACCAAATGCTTATTTCGACAATAAAAAGTAAAATCATAAAATTACTAATCTCCGAGGAAAATTCAAAACGGAAATTCCTTAATTTAATGGCAAAATCAAAACTCAAACACATCAAACGAATGGACAACAACTGTCATATTCCTGACCTTGGTACCATTAGTGTATACGCGGTGATCCCCGAGACTAAAACCTAAGACAAAAGTTGAAGAGCAGATAAAACTAAAATTTGCCCAAAAGTTAAGCCAAAACTGGACAAATAATAGTCCTACACACGTAAGACTAATACATTCCTTAACTTATAACGATTTTTTAATTTTATAACATCACATCTAAACAGGACAATGTCAGTATGTTCATGGCAGAACCGAATGTAATGCTGCTGAGCTGGTGATACGTCGGACACTGACGACAGTCCTTCAGCAGAGGAATCTAAAGTCTAAAGAATTTCATCGGAAGATACCAATACCTTGTTGATAAATATTCCGTATCAACTTCATAAATAATACACAATGGTCTTGAAGTATAGATTCTGGGTACCGGCTTGTGCTATCTTATTAACGTTTTCAAGTATTCTTTTGTTTATCTTTTTGAATATTTTTTTTATTTAAACAAATAAATATTCTTTAATATTGAGATTGCTTGCTGCAATTTTACTTCATTATCCAAGCTTCAATAAAGTATCTCTGTGAAAACTTTCCGAGTATCCAGGAAAATACATAGAACTAACTAAAATATATTTTTTTTCTCTCAATTAAATCAATCTTTTCAAATTTATGAAAAATACAATTTTAGACAGTTTTGGTCTAATTCACAACCCTTCGTAGTTCCTAAATAAACATTGCATATATATCTAAAAAAATAAGATTTTGTTTGGTATGACTTGTAAATACAAAAATCTAAAATTGTCAAAAAATAGTTAAAACCGTAATACCTTGATCTGATATTTTGGATACAAATACTATACCTTTTGCTAATATCTTGTTTTGAAAATTTATTTTTGCAAGACGATACTGTACTTTCTCCCAAAAATATTTCAAAAATGAACATATAATGAAGTATTTATGAACATTTCTTTAACTGTTTTGTCTGGTTTTCTTTGATATCTATTTGACGTGGCTGTGCTTACACGTCATGTTATTGTTTTATTGTTCTATATTAAAAACTATGTATTACTGTCTGTTTTGTTTGTTTTGCTGATGAACTTTGTCTTTATGCGTTTTATTTGTTCCTTTCATTTTTCACAATGTGCTTTGTGTATTATATGCCTTTTTGTGTTTCTTTGTTACATATTTGTTTGATTTTATAGTGATTAAGATTGTAACACAATGTTGACTGTTTTACTTCGATTATCGACATTATTACTTTTATGTCTGTTTGTTTGTTTTCTACACACATTGTTATCAATATAATAGAATTGTATGCGACTGTCATACAAGTGAGAGGTTTAGCTAGCTACAAAACCATGTTTAATTCACCATTTTCTTCCTAAGAAAATACTTGTACCAAGTCTAGGAATATGACAGTTGTTATCCATTCGTTTGATGTGTTTGAGATTTTGATTTAGCCATTGGATGAGGGACTTTTCTTTTTGAATTTTGCTCGGAGTTCAGTATTTTTGTGGTTTTACTTTTGACTCAAAACGAAGTGATAAGTTCATTCTACAAGATAATCATTATACTCCAAACGAAGTTATTAGTTGCGCATACAGGCTAATCATCTATCTCCAAAAAAAGTATATAGTTGCGCATACAGGCTTATCATCTGACTCCAAACAAAGTATATAGTTGCGCATATAGGCTTATCATTTGGCAAGTGACTTAAATAAAGGCAACAGTAGTATACCGCTGTTCAAAACTCATAAATCCATGGACAAAAAACAAAATCGGGATAACAAACTAAAACCGAGGGAAACGCATTAAATATAAGAGGAGAACAACGACATAACACTAAAATGTAACACACATAGACAAAATCCCACGAGAATAATATATATAAAACATCAAAACCAAATACATGAATTTGGGATAGACAAGTACCTTGACACGTCTTATCGCAATGTGAATTTACACTCAAAAATAAGAGAAAACAAACGACACAACGTTATCATGTAATACACACAGAAACGAACTATAATATAACAATGACCATATTCCTGACTTGGTACAGGGCATTTTTAAAGGAAAAAATGGTGGGTTGAACCTGGTTTTGTGGCATGCAAAACCTCGCACTTTTATGGCCATGTGAAATATAACATCAAAATGACAAGACAGGACTACAATATAAATAAATTGGAGAACACAATTGACAAAGAATCACACGAACAACAGCCAACAAAAGGCAACAAGTTCAAAATTTTAATACGCCAGAAGTGTATTTTGTCCACACAAGACCTATGTGTGACGCACAGATACAAAAGTTTGAAAGCCGAAACGAGTACAAAGTTGAACAGCATCGAGGACCAAAAGATCAAAAAGGTTGTGCCAAAAACGGCAAAAGATATCAAAGGGACAGTCAAACTCATTAATCTAAAACAATCTGACAACGCCATGGCTAAAAATGAAGAAAAAAAAACCAACAACAGCACACATGACACAACATAGAAAACTAAAGAATAAACAACACGAACCCCACCAAAAAAACTAGGGGTGATCTCAGGTGCTCCGGAAGGCTAAGCAGATCCCGCTCCACATGTGGCACCCGTCGTGTTGCTTATGTGATAACAAATCCGGTAAATAGTCTAATTCGGTAGGTCACATTCATGAAAGGAAAGGGGATTGAAGTTACGACGTAAGCAACATATCCGATATCATTTGTGAAACGGTTATTCCATAACGGTCAACCGACTTCGTAAAATTTACGAAGGGATGATTTCAACTTCACCATTTGGAACTCTTGGTTTAATAGCTTTCTTGTGAGCAGCAACCCTCTATCAAGAAAATCATGATAGGAAATGCAAGCACGGGAATATCGTATCAATTGGGAGATATATACCCCGTATGCAGGTGCTGCTGGAATGTTGCTACTTAGAAATGGAAAGTTCACAATTGGAAAGCTGAAATCATCTCTTTTGTCGTAAAGTTTTGTTTATACCGACCCTCATTGTCAATTACTAGATGTAAGTCAAGATATGAGGCCGACTTAACTGTATCTGTAGTACCATTTATCTCTAGCTCGATGTGATAGATGCGTTCCACATGGTCATCTATATAGCGGAAAGTAGAGTTAAAGGATATTGCTAACTTCTTCTCTTTCTTCCTAAGAAGTTCCTGCATGAAGTCAGCCTCATAATAATAAAGAAACAAGGCGGCAAGTATAGGGGCACAGTTTGTTCCCATTGAAATGCCGACAGTCTGTTGAAAAACACATCCTCCGAACGTAACAAATATGTTGTCAATCAAGAAATAAAGCATCTTGATAATATCAGTTTCAGAGAATTTTTTGTTTTAATCAGAGTGGTCCTTTACAAAGTAGGATTTATCCCTCCCTAAGACAAGAAACTTGTATCTACGTTGGCCATTCTTTTTTATGAAGCAAAGCAATACCAACTGTTTCAATTGGTCTTTTAGTTTGGAATGTGGAATACTTAAAACTGCATTTCATTCCAAGCGCTTTTCTGAATTTAACCTCACCAGGACAGCTTATAGCAAAAACATCGAAATCTGAGGATGTTTAAAAACTACCTAAACACGCACTGTGCTACTTGATCGAAATAAACCTTGAATAATAACAATCTTAGGTCAACTTTAACTTAGGGCGTATGAATCTAAATTTTTGGTAAATTAATTTCTCAAAATTATAAATGAGGAATGAGATAGTGAAAAATAAAATTAAAACTCCAAGGATCGAAAATTCAAAACGGAAAGTCGCTAATCAAATGTCAAAATCAAAAGCTCAAAACATCAAACGAATGGAAAACAACAACCTGACTTTGTACAGAAAAGTACAGAAGATATAGGTCATGTCGAAACCGAGTATGCACAGTGTGGAGCACAGCCTACTGACAGAGTTGGTGACACTATCGGTACTTACTGTTATCGAGCTGTGGTATTGACCAAGTTGAAATGAAAATAACACTTTAGACATACGTTGTGTCCGATAAGCTTTTCTGAATTTTCCTTCATCAGAAACGCTCAAATGTTACATGTGTTCCCAGTTGCAGTATTGACTCCAAACGAAAATATATACTAGGTTCGTCGACAAGGTTTTCAGCTCTTAATGGACATCATTCAAAGACTACTTTTCGATGAAAGCCTATAAAAACTAAGGAATTAACGCGAATCAAATTAAAAGGTTTTGAATGAAAAACGTCTACGGGGATCAAGAATGGTATATCAGAAATGCCAAAGGTAAAGAATTTTATGAATTTTATGATTTCGGGGGAACATCAGAAATATACGAAGGGTGACTTTAATATAGAGTTGGTTCGATTTTCTTTAACGTGTCGAGTATACATGTGACATCGAATGTAACGTCCTGTGGCTGTGTATTTATCAATCCCACAACAACCAAATAAACGTTCTTTAGCGAACATTTTACTACCGGGAAATAAATGTATAAGAATTTTATTGCTGTATCCCAAAACAAAGCTTGGGTCGCTCTTTCTATATAAATTATCGCTTGGAAATTAATATTTATTTGCAATTTTATTATATATCTAATATATTGCTACTTTATGGAAAACTGACAAAATTGTGGTTATGCTTTGAAAGTAAATGTAGGCTACCGATTTATAGCTGCAGTTTACATTTCCATAACGCTAACGAAACGCGTTTAAAGATATGATATGCATTGGTGAATTTAAAGACCAAATAAGCCACGTAACGTACGTTCACCTTTATGGAATAGTCTAGTTAAAGCCCAAAGTACAACCGTCTGATTGGATGAGACATAAAGCATGCAGCTATGTAACTAAGCTCTTAAACTTCCTCGTTCTTGATACTTAAACAGTTGGACGTTAAGCGACAATCAATTAACAGTCCAGTCACAGTACAGATATGTACAAATCGCATAGTTGATACTTAAAAAGGATGATAATTCAACAAGTACTTGAGGTAAAGCTACCGTAAAGTCTTAATGCTAAATGAAAAGGCTACTGCTTTTAGAATTCTATAAAAATCGTGAAACAAGTTATAAATAAATTTGACCTTTAATTGGTACACTTTTTGTGTTATGTTGAAGTAAACGACTTAATATATATGCTAGTTCACATGTTTAATTTGAGTCATTTAGCTTTTAAAATTGTTACACGATGATGACTGCTGTACCCATATGTTGACTATTTTATTTCTTATGTCTGTTTGTTCACGCATCATTGTAAATATAACAAAATTTGATGAGACTGTCATCAAAGTGAGAGGTTTAGCGCTTTAAAACCAGGTTTAATCCACCATTTTCTACATTTGAAAATGCCTGTACAAAGTCAGGAATATGACAGTTCTTGTCCATTCGCTTTTTGATGTGTTTTGTCATTTGATTTTGCCATGTGATTATATGGACTTTCCGATTGGATTCTTCTCTGAGTTCAGTATTTTTGTGATTTTACTTTTTTCCCTCTTACCTTGTCACTTATTTAAGTACAATTTTCGCATTGGTAAATCTTGATAAATTATGACAAGCTATTGAATTCTTAAATGTTGAGCACAATACCAACTAGAAGTTTTAAAGAGCCTGTGTCGCTTACTTTGGTCTAAATTCATATCTAACTACATTGTAGACAAGAATAGACTTCATGACAAAAATCTATATTTTGCTAATATTGTATTACTGATAGTTGTGTTTGTCTAGTTTTTCTCAATCGTCTTTATTTTTTGCTCAAGATACAAAAGAGGGAAAACAAATTCCTCAGTTAAGCACAATGACTGCTATGGAGAGTGACAGTCTACTTACTATTTGACTTTTTAATAGCTGTTGCCTTGCTGATCATTTTTGTGATTTAAGAGTCCATTTATCTTTTGTTATATAAATCATATAAAGGCATAATACTTTTTCATCATGATAGGCACAAATGGCCAAAAAATGGTAAATTTATGGGCAATTACTCCTATAAGAATGTGTCTACCAGTTTGATGTTTAATGACAAATGGAAGAGCTCATCATTTTGAACATTGTTGCTCCTTTCAGATTTTTCCATTCATAATGGTTTACACAATAAAGGACAAATGGAAGAGCTCATCATTTTGAACATTGTTGCTCCTTTCAGATTTTTCTATTCATAATGGTTTACAAAATAAAGGACAAATGTTGCATTGATTGGTTTGTTTTTATAGTGATTAAAATTATATAAAACAACTACTGTATCCCTATTTATAGTGATTAAAATTATATAACACAATGTTGACTACTGTATCCCTATTTATAGTGATTAAAATTATATAACACAATGTTGACTACTGTATCCCTATTTATAGTGATTAAAATTATATAACACAATGTTGACTACTGTATCCCTATTTATAGTGATTAAAATTATATAACACAATGTTGACTACTGTATCCCTATTTATAGTGATTAAAATTATATAACACAATGTTGACTAATAGTGATTAAAATTATATAACACAATGTTGACTACTGTATCCCTATTTATAGTGATTAAAATTATACAACACAATGTTGACTACTGCATCCCTATTTATAGTGATTAAAATTATATAACACAATGTTGACTACTGTATCCCTATTTTTTAGTAATTAAAATTATACAACACAATGTTGACTACTGTATCCCTATTTATAGTGATTAAAATTATACAACACAATGTTGACTACTGCATCCCTATTTATAGTGATTAAAATTATACAACACAATGTTGACTACTGCATCCCTATTTATAGTGATTAAAATTATACAACACAATGTTGACTACTGTACCCCTATTTATAGTGATTAAAATTATATAACAAAATGTTGACTACTGTATCCCTATTTATAGTGATTAAAATTATATAACACAATGTTGACTACTGTATCCCTATAGTGATTGAAATTATACAACACAATGTTGACTACTGCATCCCTATTTATAGTGATTAAAATTATATAACACAATGTTGACTACTGCATCCCTATTTATAGTGATTAAAATTATATAACACAATGTTGACTACTGCATCCCTATTTATAGTGATTAAAATTATATAACACAATGTTGAATACTGCATCCCTATTTATAGTGATTAAAATTATATAACACAATGTTGACTACTGTATCCCTATAGTGATTAAAATTATATAACACAATGTTGACTACTGTATCCCTATAGTGATTAAAATTATACAACACAATGTTGACTACTGCATCCCTATTTATAGTGATTAAAATTATATAACACAATGTTGACTACTGCATCCCTATTTATAGTGATTAAAATTATATAACACAATGTTGACTACTGTATCCCTATAGTGATTAAAATTATATAACACAATGTTGACTACTGTATCCCTATAGTGATTAAAATTATATAACACAATGTTGACTACTGTATCCCTATTTTTTTACTATCATGTCTTTATTTTGTCCACACATCGTTGTCAATATAATGGAATGTTATGCGACTATCGTAAGTGAGTGGTCTAGCTAGCTGCTATAAAACCAGGTTTAATTCACCATTTTCAAGAAAATGTCTGTACCAATATACGAATATGACAGTTTTTATCCATTTTTTTAATTTGTTTGAGCTTTTGGTTTTGATTAAGAACCTGGGGCCGTGTCAACAAAGCTGTCCTAGGACTAGGACATGGCTTATGATTGCCTTAGGGCACGTCTTAGTTTAACGAAAGTCTCCTAAAACAAGATGTGTCCTAAATTTGGTTCTAAAGTTAGTATATACAAATAGGTGTCTTAGGATAGTCATAAAGGTTACAATGTCCTAATAGTTATCAAAAGTACCAGGATTATAATTTTATACGCCAGACGCGCGTTTCGTCTACATAAGACTCATCAGTGACTCAGATCAAAAACGTAATAAAACCAACAAATATAGCACAAACTCAATACTTAAAATACTAATACAATATTAAACTATGATACTGTTATTAGAATTGAATTAATAAATCAAAATATTTTCAATATTTTTTAAAGATTGAATTGTATTACATTAAATTATTTTGTGCTGTTTATTTTGAAGTCTAAAAATTACTATCATGACTAACCAAAACGGTGGACTTTTTTTTTAACTAATCCTGATTCGATCCATGTAATGAAATCGAGTGGACCTAGGTACATAACTAGTGTATGTACTAAAATTGCAGCACGAATATCGCATTTAACAAAGTTTTGTGACTATTTACTTTTGTTTTCGTATCAAATATATCTTTTATCATATTTAAAAAGTAAAATCACAAAAATACTGAACTTAGAGGAAGATCAATTGGGAAAGTCCATAATCACATGGCAAAATCAAATAACAAAACGCATCAAAAACGAATGGACAAGAACTGTCATATTCCTGACTTGGTACAGGCATAACGTATTTATTAGTATTACGTTAAAACGTGTTGCGTTACTTGTTTCCATATAAGAATAGATACTAACATACCAGTAAATCTATGACATAGAAATCTCTACATATTTTTTCAATTAAGTAAATGTGTAAGGATGGTGGCCATCGTAATTAGGACTGTTCTAAGATAGCTTTGTTTTACATCCTAAGACATGTCTCAGACACTTCCTAAGACAATCCTAAATTATGTCATAAGACCTATCTTCTAGGATATATTCATTGACACGGCCCCTGGCATTTTGAATTTTCCTCGGAGTTTGGTATACTTGTGATTTTACTTTTCATTATGATGCGGTTCGGGTAAATTTTTACCACATACATAATTATACCAGTGCCACTGAATGTATCAAAAAAAAGATTTTTTCGATTCAACACAATTCTGTAAAATCAACCAATACAATAGATTATCTATAGGCAGATGTTTTCATTATAAAAATGTACAGTAACATTTACAAAAAAAAACCAGACAAATAACAACACCACACGATCCGGAAATGTCAAATATATGTCCAAGACAGACAGTACACTCCTAAGATTTAATAAATATATGTCCAAGACAGACAGTACACTCCTAAGATTTAATAAAAACAGGCATATGAAAAGTTGTTCCAATAATTTAATTGTCAAAGTATTTGTAGATTCAGAATTTATTTAAATCGGGTAGAAATGTTATTCTTTTGATTAGTACATGTTTAAGGTGGTACCTTATACTACAGGGAGATAACTCTGTAAAATCAGCTAAACGTTTTAATTACGTTGTGTTGTAAAGGGAATATTAAGCTTCTCAATGAGGTGTGTGTCAAGCTGCTATATAACCAGTGTAATTTTTCTGACAAAACGGTTGGTTCAAAATTTTTGAATTTTTTATATTTTTGTTAAAGGGTTAAAGTAAATACTTTGGCAAAATTTTATGAAAATTAAACGAGCCAAATTAATTTTAGTGAAAGTGTTGGGTACCATCTTAATCAAAATTTCTAATTTAATGTTAAAGTGAGATAGCAACAAATTTGGGTGTAGATATATATATGTTACGGTGAATAATTATTGTACAATCAGGTATTTTATAAATGACAATTTTCCACATAAAGCATGAACAGTTATCTTGAAGGTAAAGCACGAAGTTGCTAGGAATACAACGCACATATTAGTTTTAATGTTCAGCAAGTTGCGGCTCAGATATATCCATTTCTGCATCATCAGTTGTACATTTGTTTTCATCTTTAGTATTTATATTTAGTTCCAATGTTTGCTCAATGGGACAAATGCTCTTCACTGCTAATTTTAGCTATAATATATTTAGTTTCTGGAAATGAGGATAATGTTAGCCCAATTTTTAGATTGCACCTATTCCAAGCATATTATGTAGCTCTGTTTTATAAAATGTCTGGATGCTGATTTCTGTTTTTCTTAAATTGCACAAATTTGACATCAACCTGTCTGTCTTTATAATGGTTATCTCAGATCCATGTGATCAATCTAATTAAAAACCGATCTCTCGTCGCTCCCGTTTTCTGATATGTCGCGTGGGCAAAAATCGGTTTTTAATAATCGGTTTTTAATTAGATTGCCATGTGATAACCATATCCTTGACATCATCATTAGCTCGCTCAACACTGCATTTACTCTGTGGATTTCGAGTTTGCGATTATAATTTTACAGTCCGGTCATAAATTTCCATGCTCACTAAGGATGTTTGAAGTGAAATTGGCATCATTATCTTTGAAAAAAATTCGGATCACCAAAACGAAGGAAGGTATCAACATATTTTTTACAACTGTGGAATCTGTTAGAAACAAGCATAAAATATTTCGGTGACGTTGTAAAATCCCTAGTGAAAATTAGTGATTTATAAAAACCCTGTTCAGTGATTATATCTGAAATTTCAGGGATTTTACAAATTCACTGTTATATATAGAGATCACTTGTTGTCTGTATGTTGTATGTAAATCTGTTCCAGGATAAACTCTTGAATACAATGCACACAAATGTTAACGCGGTTTCTTAGGAACATAACTGGTGAAGTGTGTTCCAAAAACACATTTCGTGCCATTTCCAGTCGTGTCTACTGTTCAGGAACGTTAACTCTAAGGAGCGTGAATGTTAAGGGCTATAGCTCTCTGCAAGTAAAGATAGTTTATCGATAACTACTTGTAATAAATAATTTATGTCAAAGATTTAAAAGTACAACATATGATGGTTTCCTTCCGTACTTTTGATAATATTTCCTATTAATGATTAAGAAAAGTCATTCTGATTATAATTCAGATTTATATGCATGGCTTCACTTATCCGTCCTTCGTTCAAATAAAGTAAAATGACAGATATTATTTTAATGAACTTGACCGGTACATGTATAGATGTTGATAGGAGATAGTTAGTTAATAACGTTCAATGGAAATTATTACATTCATGTTCAGGACTAGAACAAACAAGCAATGAATACAAAACTTACTAAGTATATATACATGTAGGTCCTGTAATAGATACTGTCCGGGATGAAGGTGGGGGAATGTAGACTGCCACTATAAAATAAAAATGAAGTGGTATAGGGTCATCAATTTTCCCTTGCAACATGTCACCTATAGCTACGGACGGACTCCTGAAAAAGTTGATGCAAGGGTTGGTAATGTGGTGAAAGCGTGTCACTCTCTATATATGAGTCATCGAATTTAACGTTCCTGTTCTGATCCGACGTTGCTGCGTAGTTGTACATCTCGCACAGCCAAACAGATGGCCTGCTTTGACAAAGGTTTTACCGACAACCGGAATAAGACCTGCAGTGACCATAATTCTTATTCACAATACCACTTGGGGGTATATGAATATTGAATTAAATAAATATTCAATCCATATTAGGAATATATTTACTAGTATTACGTTACAGGTAACAAACAAAATGTGTAAGAGAGGGAGATACTTTGATGTTACGATTTACGTGCGTACAAACAATAATCTTCATTAGGTAGAAGTTCATGACCAAAAGGTTGAGGCGCAAAAATACCCGAAAAAGTACAACGAATGAAACGAAGGCATTAACAAAAATCTTTATAGCCGTAAACGTCTGGGTCGACTGGTTAGGTTGTATTGCCTAAACCGTTCGGAGTGTTCTTTGCCAGAGGGATCTCCATGTGTAGTGTTAGTATCACATACACGTGTATTTATTCAGATCCGGTAGATTGACTAGGGTATTGAAATATGGTCAACTGGAATTCCTCAATCCGACAATAAAGTATTTTTAAGGATGTATAATTACGCAGTGTCTTCCTTCTGGTAGGAGCTGTTAAAATTGTTAAAGACTCCGTGCGTAATCTATTTTATTAGCTGTTACCCTCGTGAAATGATAAAAATCATGACTAAAACCTTGATGTTATAAGAGGAAACTGGAGACATGCAGTTCACTATACCAAAACAGTTCCATAGACCTACAAACAAGTAAAAGATCATGCTACAACCGAGATGTGCTTGTAATGTTTAATATTTGGTATTTAGCAATATGAAATAAAAAGGACGTTCCATTTAATGAAAGCTGTTTTCTAGAATATCTTATGGTTCTGGGTAGTATTGTAATAGTATCCGCTGGACGTAATGCAACCAACAACTTATCAAGCATTAAAAGTTCCTAAATGCTATAGAAACGATATAAAATAACACCTTTTAAGTGTCCACCTTAGCTGTTAAAATTTTACTACGATAATCAATAACCACAAAGATTGACCTTGACCAGCCGTATGAAATATTGCCATCCGAGTTTCTCCCGTGTCCGTTTAAATGTGTAGTTAGTTTTGCTGGTCTGGATGCAAAAGTACCAAATCTGGAATTAAATGTAGTACATAGAATTTGGAGAGAATCGTACGTTTTAATGATTAATAAGTTGTATTGATAATCTTTGAACTAGCTTTCAGTAACTGCGAGTACTCTTATTGCCGATACAGTGTGGCGTGTTCGTTGTTTTGCATCGGTCTGGTGAGTCAATCCTTATTCAACTATGTTTTGCTGTTTCATCGCTATCCAAGGTTGGGGAAGGGTTTAGCGATTGCAAACATGGTTTTTTTAACCTTTGCTTTCCATATGTGCCGATCCTATATCAAAAACCTGTAATTCGATGGTAATCGCTTGGTGCTGTCTCCTATTTGTTTTTGTTTATTGTGCTGTACATAAATCAAGCTGATGGTTTCATATTTTGAACTGTTTTATTTAAATTTTGTGATGTTTCGAGCACATTACAACTTGCTACTAGTATATGGTAAAAGGTTCTTATTATTGACGGTCTAGCGAAAAGTTATCTTAAGTTGCTTACACTTTACACTTTGTTTGCGGGTGCCGCATGTGGAGCAGGATCTGCTTACCCTTCCGGAGCACCTGATATCACCCCTAGTTTTTTGGTGGGGTTCGTGTTGTTTATTCTTTAGTTTTCTATGTTGTGTCGTGTGTGTTGTTGTTTGTTTGTCTTTTTCATTTTTAGCCATGGCGTTGTCAGTTTGTTTTAGATTTATGAGTTTGACTGTCCCTTTGGTATCTTTCGTCCCTCTTTGGTTTCTGGTGGATAGCTCTCGTTGGAAATCATACGACACTTTCTTGTTTTCATTTTGTATATAAAAAAGGTCACTCGTTGAGACGCTTATAATTGATCTGCACAGTAGATTTGTTTTGCCGTTATCGTTATTTTCTTTTTCAATTGCAGTTCAAATTGCCTGCCCTTCATCTGAAACTTTAGAGAAACTTTACATTTCTGCATGAACAATTTGCCACTGGGTGTAAAACACAACAATTATCAATAAAAAAAAATGTCAGGTAACGTGCATCCCGAAAAATTCTGAAAAAAATATTTTTAAATTGCTGTTGTCCTAATTTGTTTTCTTTGAATAAAATTGCAACCATTCACAAATAATGAACGCAGATTTACACACATATCAACCATCTGTGACAAAAACATCAAACGAGATTTAGGTTTTAAACAATTTACTTAAAACTGACAAAACATAAAAGTAATCTCAAAAGGTGAGATAAATACATCATATTTGATAAATAAATACTATTCTATAATAATAAACATGATAAACATGTTACATGTCAAAAAAGTCATTGACAAATACCTTCAAAATAAATAGGATTAATATCTTGTTTCATCTCATACATAACACTGTCATGGATTCTGAACACATAAGTTTACAATGCACCATATCGTTCCATTTTATTGTTTATTTGTCGACTTTAACATGTTTACAACTTTAAGACAATGATTGAAATTATTTATAACGAGTCTGTAGGTTGAAAATTCAGAAAATCAAAGGTATAAGAAAGAATAACACGATCTGTTACTAAAGAGGAGTTTGTAGGTTGAAAATTCAGAAAAATAAAAGGTTTAAGAAAGAAAAACCCAATCTGTTACTAAACGTTTCCTCAAATCACTTAACGCGGGGTTTAGTTGGGTAACCATAGAAAGCGCAGAATGGGAGAGTTGCAATTTACACATACTGCAGAGGTGGAACTGAGTGGAAAGTCCTAGACATGCTAGAAGTCGTATAGAGTAGAAACAATAACATTGCCAATATAAATACAATATCAAAACGTAACAAATAACAAATGGTCGGGATGATGGGATCATGTTGTATAGCTACTAAAAATGGTCGGGATGATGGGATCATGTATAGCTACTACAAATGGTCGGGATGATTGGATCATGTATAGCTACTACAAATGGTCGGGATGATGGGATCATGTATAGCTACTACAAATGGTGGCACTATGACTATTGGGATTGTTTATGAATTGAGACAATATTAAAAACATGATAAATATACTGTTTATGACTGTGCTACTGCTCACTAGGATAATTTTCGTCTTCTACATCCGAGAGCGATTCCCCTTCTTCTAGTAGAGACAGGATTTCCTCTGCAAGACTTGTTATTGCAGCCATGTTTACATTTTGTAAACCAGATTCATTTTGTTTTATATCATCGTCTAATTCGATGGTACTGTCAAAGTTTGTTTTTTCTATACATTCCTCAGAATCTGTAGACTGGCTGTTTAATGATACACCGGAATCGTTTATACTCTCGTTTTCGGATGAAGTTAACGCGAGATTATACTGTTCAAACATATATTGTAAACTGAGTAATCGTTGTTGTTCTCGCAAATGATCTTGAAGTCCGACAACAATAGGATCGTCTGGAGCAAAGTGTTCTTGTTCAATTAGATATCGAATAGCCTCGTCTGCACATGCATCGTAACCTGCATTTAATGAGTCCTTACAGGACGAGTTCATTCCAATCAGTGCAGGGTGAACAACTGGCTGTAATGTGGAGTATTCCATATATTCTGGTACTGGAGAAGATTGGAATTGGATCATCTCATCTGCAAAATAAAAATTAAAACATATGAATAAAAGATATAGAAAAAAACCTAGCTAGTCTGCAATCATAATAAGTACCACATTTCAAACGGGGGAGAAATACATGTACATTGTATACAGGGATTGCCAACTGCACAAACTACACGAAATTGTCCTCAGGTAGACAAATTGCAAATGCATTTCACAGTGATCATACAAAAACGCTGGTTTTCTTAAAACAATTGAAAAAAAATGACCACGACATCTACCGACAAGAATCCGAGAAAATCATCCTAAAACTCGTTTGGGAACATATAGAAAACGGATACATTTTCTACAATGATAATAACATAGCTGTATACCAGATGATATGAAAACGAATGTTTTTTTTTTATTGTAATGTATTATACATTTATATGTAGTGTTGAATAAGGATAACCGTTAATTACTAATTGGGTCAGGAACGTTTGAAAAGTTTGTGTCGATGCTTACCATGTATACCAAACACGAAAAATCGTTTCTCAAGTGCAGGTATAACCGATGTTAATGCTCTTATATTTTCATTCATAACTATTTGAAAAGTGAAATGTACATGCTGTTATTAAAGTGCATGGATACTCTTGTTACCTTTACTAAATAGGTACATTATGTAGCCAATAATATAGACAAGGTCCATGAACAATATTTGCATTACAAGTCCAGGTTTTAATTCAATTTTTTTTTTAATTTAAATTTACGTAAAACTCCACACTTTATACCATTAAATAGAAACATTTTTTTTCTACGTTATTCTAGTCTGGAATTGTAGCTTGAACTCTATTTATTGTAATTTTACAAATGTACATAAATTCACAATTTTTCGTGAGAAAATAAAAATCCGATAGCTGACGGCGGTCAAAACATCCTTTCGCACGCTCCAGTTTATAGAAATTCCTGGGAAATGTTTCCCTACCAGTCGATCGTGGACTGTTGCTTTGGTTATACAAATTGATTGAAATATTAATGGCAATATCTGTTTTCCGGCCTATATAGAATCGTTACCATTATGAAAGGAAACGCGTATCAAGGAATATTGATCTTGCATCTAATAAACAATGACTTAACGAATTGACATTAATCAAGCTGTAGGTGACAAAATGCATGAAAAAATGTAATTACTCTGTATATAAACAATAATATCAAATAAATATTGACGCTTTTTTCATTTCTCATCAAATTTTATTTTCCCTTTGTACAATGAGAACTACATATCGTCCTAAATCTGTAAAATATGGGATGCAAAAATATCAGTAATATTGTTTGCTGGACAAATGCTTTAGATGTTTTTTGTAGGTTATCGTCATTTAGTAGCAATTAAAGCACGAATTTCTTCTAGCATAAGTCAATTGTATATTCAATAAATGTAAAAATGCAACAATATATACGTCTTATTTAAAAAAAACTTGAAGATAATATGTAAATGTTTCTCTTATATTAGGATGCAGCAAGGTAAATGAAAGTCTTAATAATAATTTACAATAAAACCTAAAATCGTTTAACCCTATACAACTTTGTAAAAGAATAATATTACAGTTTTGCTGGCTTTCGCTTCCACACAAGCTTGTATCATATTAATAATCCAATAGCATGTCTCTAATTTGTCAGCGATTTTCGCATTGAATGACTTTTCACGTTCGTGGCATCTTTTAAGATTAATAATAGAGAAAATTCCTTTCAAATTGTTTATTTTTTTTTAAACTGCACTTAAACTTATTCTTTCGACAAACGCAGTTAACTATTACAATTTACAAAACCTACCTCTTTTAACTTTAAGCATATTTAGTCCAAAAATAAAATGCACTTTTTGTGTATGTCTTAAGTCGTTGATAGTTTCCTTTGTGAGTAGTTGAAATATTCACCAGCTGTCAGTATTGCCTGCTGCTGTCTGGTTATCGAATTTCAATGGTAATGTAGTGTGAATATAACACATGTGTATAGGAATGTTGGGCGAGTCCAAGTTTTTATCGGGGATTTCAAGTTACATTGTCAACACAATAATTGATAAAATCAACACTATTATTTAAAATCTGAACGTTTTATGGAAAAAAATAAAATATTATAAAGATAATATGTTATCATAATGCAGAAGCTTAACTGTTCTGTTCGTTTTAAAATTTGTGGTTTTTAAATTTTTACCTGTAATTTTTTTGCAAGATACCTCTTTTTAAATAGTAAACATCGATAGCAAAAATTCGGTTTTTATAAATAAAAGGGATTTAAATGACTGTGTGTCTAATCTAATTGGCTATTAAAATCCGAAATCTCGAATCAACACAGTAAGAAAAGAGTTAATTAAATTGTTTATGGCAATATGTATAAAGAACATCAAAGAACGCCGTATGATGTTTGTTACAGAACGGTCGGTCCTATAATCACTATTTTACTATGTATGTAGGAGGAAAATTATATACTTTTCACAGTTGTACGAGAATCTAATTTATATATATGACTAACAAATATACGAAAATGTGTCAAATTGTCGTATGACCAAGTTCGGACGTATTTACCTTTTGTACTTATAGAATACTTGGTGCGAACAATTTGGAAAGGCAAAAATAATAGATTCGATAGCCCACATCAAAAGCAAGAACCTTCACTGTATCCCTTTTACAAGAAACACATATGATGGATGGATGAGAGTTGTCTCATTGGCACGCATATCACATCTTCTTATTTCTGTGGTTCGATTGCCTATGAGACAACTATCCTTAAAAAAAGATGACTAAGACTAGAATAGGTCTTTGGCTTAGCAATGATTATATATCAATCTTTTTTGGTAAATTCTTTTTTCCAGGAAAAAATAAATATATACCAGATAACGTGTCAATGTTTCAACCTCGTGCTTTAAATCTACAAATCCTTAATGGGTTGTCTGAAGGCTCAGTATGCCATAATGGTAAGCCGGTCACAAAGTACAGGAATTTATACTCAAATCTCCAAATTCTTCATGTTGTATACGTAATGATAAAAATGAATTCATCTTGAAAATTGATGTATAGATGTAGCCACTGGGTTTGATCAGGGATAATAATTTAATAAGTGAGGCCCGTCCGCTAGCATTAATATGAAAGAAATCAAAATCAAAACACAATTCATGTGATTTTGAATTTCTAGTTTCAATTTAAAATGAAAGAAATACATTTTACGCGATATGATTTTTCAACATTGATATAAAGTCGGATCAAAAACCGTGAAACAATATTTGAAAATTGATAATTTTAGAGGCAAGTCTATCGGATTAAGTGATGTCGCCAGGTACATTCTAAACTTGAAATGAAGCGACTATATTGACGTCTATATCTTTATCAATTCAATAGAGATCGAAATTTGCATACTTTGTGTTTGATAATGTTAATTGTCAATAAAAATATTATTTTATAATTGTAATTTGAACTCTGAATGTACATTTTAGAGAAATATGTCTTTTATATTGGCAAGCGACTGATTTACACTAATAAATTCCATGATTTGAAAATTAATGATGCAACAAAAAAAAGTTTGATAATATCTTTTTCTAATTTTTTTTTTTTTTAGTTAACTGTGACTTATATGCTCTTCAACTTTGTACTTGTTTGGCTCTATAAATATTTTGATATGAGCGTTACTGATGAGTCGTATGTAGACGAAACGCGCGTCTGGCGTACTAAATTATAATCCTGGTAAACTATCTTTGATAACTATTTTAACTTAGTAAACGTTTAAATAGATAGACTGCTATACTTGTAAACAAAATGACACACAAATCCAGACGAACTCTTGACTTGGTGTCATAATAGGATTAATAGGGAAAAGACCGTTGACCTCGATCATTTCTGTGCTACAGTAAAAAAAACTTTTTGAGATGCATACATAACCTGTGGTTTTTTTAAGAAAATACCTGTGGTTTCGGAACAAAAGGTTATACAAACAAATGTAAAGCATGATCATTTATTATTGAAATAAATTCTTGTCGTGTCAACCTTCATAATCGTGATATCATAGAAAGGAAGGAAGAAAGTTATTTAAAAAAGAAAATATGTAAATATTGCAGAAGGGATAACATATGCACCAAATACCATGGGGTAAACAATTGTCCAAATATCGTGTCATCACTACAAATGGTCAACAAGGAAATAAAATTGTATAATTTAACACCTGGGACATAATATATTGTTTGTTTACTATTCCCAGATAACACTCATAAATTTGAATATGATGATAAAAAAATATCATAGTAACGCTTGAATATTCTTTCGATGCTTTTGCAGGTAAGTATAGAGCTAGGAAAACTAGTGGTATGTACATACACAAGTAGGATTTTCATTATTTTTCAATTTAATATGCAGTAGAAGAAAAACACTTTACAACGCAAAAGTCCTGAGTATTATATATATATCCCCTTTTTGTGTACCCACTTGGGTTTATTATGCAATTGTGACCCTACCATAAATCTTTGAATAATATACAATGTATAAACAATATATTAGTGTTAGTATACTATCCCCAGAAATAACCAAACATGAATGATATTTTAACGATGAATCCAGACTTTATCCAGTTAAAATTCCCATGCTGTCACGGCTATTTCTAGTATTATAATGTAATTAATTCGTCATAATTTTCTATACATTGCATAAACTCTTGAATTACTGCCATCACTTATGATCTTTTAATAGAAATTTACGGTGAAAGGTTAATGAAAATCTAAATAGAGATAGGGATGTGATAAGGATATGTCCATTGTCCGGAGGTGTTGACACCTTCAATTATTGTCCTACGATTATTTTTCACATTCTTGTACAATGAGATGACATGTCTATAGGAATGTTTGTACAAAATCTTAAGATCAACACCTTCTTTTAGCTAACTGCAATTTGGGTAACACTCGTTGTGCGAATTAACGATAATGTTTTTATTGATGCCCTCACTACAATTTTCTTAAATGTCCACATAGTGTCATCAACGATTAAACGTCAAGTTTTATAACTACTCGTAAAGCAGTTTGCCTAGTAAGTGTCAGTGCAATACAATTCAGTGGCATGCCGTAAGGTGATAAAAAATATCATTAAACAATTTTCTTATGATAAAATCAATTAATCTATTAACACAGTGTGTCAGTGAATTTAAAACAGCTGTCAAAAGAATTAGTATGTTTGTATTTCTTTTAAAAATTAAGATTAAAAATGTTAGTACATTATTTCACAAATTATCTTACAAAAAAATCAATAAAAAAAAACCTTAAATATTTCTAAACAATTTTGTTGACAATTAAATACATGATAAGAAAGTTATTTATTTAAAAGTTTCATACTGTATTTTTTGTAATCGTATGATTAAAACCAATTGGCTAGCCTGTGATAGCATATTGTTCTAAAGGTGGCGTTGAACTTCTTTAAAATGATTTATGACATAATGTTTTTTTTTTTTTATTTTTGTAAATGGTGAGTTGGAGAATATTTTAAAAGATTCCTCTTCTTTCACAAAATCATATTAGCGGCATCGAATTTTTTAAACAAATCACCATCTAGAAGAAAGTAAATGTATTGTACGTGCGAATGAATGCATTTGTATAGTCACCGTCATTTGCCATAAGATTCCAAAAGTTTTCTCGTTTTTTGTTTGGTAAGAAAGTTTGACCTAACCATTATTATCATGTTAGTTTATTTCTTTATTATAAGTAATGGTAGCATTTTGTACAGATTACCACACTTTTGAGAATAATCACCGAATGCAGTTTTTCCAAGAATGTTTGCTCCATATTTGCAACCGAACAGGTATCAATAGGACAGAAACTGTTTACAATGTTCTATTCCAAGTATTTTCAACATATTTGGTTTTTAAAGTGGTTCATGTTGCTTAATATTAAAATAAGTTGTCTTTATATTTCTTAGTGAACTACTGTTTGTCTTTTGTACTTTTTGCATCAAATGATGAATGGAAATGGGAGAATATTTTAAAGAGACAACATTCCGTTCAAAGAGCAGATAACAGCCTAAGGCCACCAACGTATTGCCGTGAAGTTGACTTTTGAATTTTGATTGCCCCACGACTGTATTTTATAGTTTTCAATAATTCATGTCGTCTTAAAAAAAAAGCACACAAAAAAAGAACTTTTATATAAAAGACGAAAGGTACCAAAGGGACGGGACAGTCAAACTCATAAATCGAAATAAACGGACAACGCCGTGGTCAAAGAAGACATAGACAAACAGACAAATAACAGCACAACCAAAGACTAAGCAACACGAACCCCATCAAAAACTTAGAGATGATCTCAGGTGCTCCGGAAGGGTGGGAAGATCCTGTTTCACATGTGATACCCGTCGTGTTGCTCAAGTTGATTATTACAAATCCGGTAAATAGTCTTATTTGATAGGTCACATTGGTGAAAAGGGAAGGGGGTTGTAGTTACGACATAAGGAATATATCCGATATCATCTGTGAAACGGTTATTCCATAACGGCAAAACAACTCGTGATGGCGTCCGTAAAATGTACGAAGGGATGAATTTAACTTCACCATTTGGAGCTCTTGGTTTAAGAGCTTCCTTGTGAGCAGCAAACCGTTTTCAAGCAAATGATGACAGGAAGTACAAGCCAGGAAATATCGTATCAATTGGGAGATATATACTCCGTATGCAGGCGCTGCTGGAAAGTTGCTACATAGAAATGGAACGTTAAAAATTGGCAAGCTGAAATCATCTCTATTGTAGTAAAGTTCTGTTTTCAACCGACCCTCATTGTTAATTTTTAGACATTAGTCAAGATATGAGGCAGATTTAACTATAGCTGTTGTATCCTCTATCTCTAGTTCGATGGAATAGATTCGTTCAACAAATTTTGAATTATTTAGTGAGAGAACATCATCTATATAGCGGAACGTAAAGTTAAAGGATATTGCTAAATTCTTATCCATCTTACTAATAAGTTTTTGTATGAAGTCAGCCTTATAATAATAAAGAAATAAGTCGGCAAGAAGAGGGGCACAATTGGTTCCCATTGGAATGCCGACCGTCTGTTGAAAAACACGTCCTCCAAACGTAACAAATATGTTGTCAATCAGGAAATCAAAGATGTTCGCTGGTCTGGTTATGTTTTTAAAACTATTGCAAGATCTTTGGAATATAAAATTCATAGTATTTGAAAGAAGTTAGTGCCAATGTTAAATATAAGAAAAGTCTAGAGAGAATTATGTCCCGCCAAATTTTCAATGACTTGTATCTCAGGGTACGGAACATTAATTCTTTCTGCTTTTATAGTTCATATATTTATATGCTATCGATTTATAACAGTCTTTTAAAAAGCTTGCTAATATGAAAAAGAGTAGCAAGCTTCCTTCACATTATATTTTTAAAAGAACAGTAATCTGTTGCCACGCTTTAATATGAAAAAGTAGATATAAATCAGAAAATACTAGATTTGATGTAATAAGCAATTATTTTATAAATCGGTATACAGAATTACATTATAGTATAATTTTGAAGACTATTAAAAGTAAACAGCCAATGTGTAGATAATTTTTCTCACGAAAAAGTCATCGGATTTGTGGTAGCTAGCTGTTACATTGTATAGATGTTCGCAGCCGCTAGTATTGAATATTGGAGATGAAAGTCGTCTAAAGGCCATGTGCTGTCCAATGGAACAATGGTGTACCGTTATAGACTAATAATCCTAGGACAGGTGCTACATGTGTATCTTAAGTGGGTATTAAGTCAGTTCGATTGTCTACTTCAACTTTAGCTCTTATTAACGAGGAATTCACAAATAGAAAAAAAAAAACTTTTAAAGTCCCAGGTGAAACACATCCAAACAACGCTGGACGAAGACGATGCATCCCTACAGATGAGCCTGAACTTCATACAAATCTGTAATGGGTTTACATAAACTGACACCTATTCTGTGTACGCAGTGACAAGATTACACACCTTTGTAATAATCTATTCATTTCCTTGAATATTGTTAAAGTTGATAAAAGAAGTAAAAAAAGTCATCGACTTTAGCCGGTATTTATACTTGAGCGGCTTCGATTGTTAAATAGTTTTATCAAATTAAATGTATATTTTACGATTTAAAGATTTAATGATTGTATATAGTCTGCTGGTTTCAAATCAAAATTTAAGAAATTTTATATTGATAAATACTACACCTGACACTGATGGGAAATTCGTTTTAAATTTCAACGACTCGCTCGAAATCTAAACTTTATTTTTTTTTTGTATTAAATGTTTGAAGATAAATTCTTAAATGCATGGAGATTTTAACTTCTTTTTTTAATCTAAAGTTTAAATAAATTCCACAATGTATTTAGAAAATAAAATGACTATAACAACATTTATACCATTTCAAATATTGCCTTTCATGCAATGTTCTTCATAAAAAAAACCAAGGGGTGACTCGCGATCGAGTATAGAAATATGATCATCTCTTGGATTGTGCTTTAGTGGGGCTTCCAGGTACGGCTTTTCAATGTAAAAATATGCAGCCACGTATACAGTCTGAATGGGGACGTTATATTTAGGGATCGGTAGTTCATATATGTCTCCTGTACTCTCTGCACGTTTTAAAATCCTTGCATCAAAATTTTGAGAAGACCATAGGTGGGCTATTACAATTCCATCATTTTCAAGTTGCAGTCAAAATTTCCCACCCTTATTCCTGGTGGGCTTTGCAAGACTTATTTTAAAAACTGTTAATGTAGGCCTGAACATGAATGAAATATTTGACACTGAATTTCAAATTGTTTTTCCAAGGCAACAGCAAAAACTAGTATGCATCTATGTAAAACACAATAATTGTACTCCAAAAAATCACCAAGGCAATAACAAAAACTAGTATGCATCTATGTAAAACACAATACTTGTACTCCAAAAAATCACCAAGGCAATAACAAAAACTAGTATGCATCTATGTAAAACACAATACTTGTACTCCAAAAAATCTCCAAACTATACAAAATGTAGATGTACTAAACTTAGTAGATGTGATAACCAACGGACATAAATATGAACAGTATCTAAACTAGTATTTGAGACCCTAGTTTCTATGATCTGTAATTTTTCATTTACATATTTTAACAAACATTTTTTGACACGTTGAATGGAAATCCGGCTTATTACTTCATTCAAGCATAATAATTAAGAACACAAAAACCCCGAGAACCTTGAAGAGTAACAAATTTCATCGTTTCCCACACCACTTGTCTCCATATCCTCGGAGTTACGAGAGTCTGAAAAATGAGACATGTTTTATTCCCACATCTTCCGAGGATATTTATTATTCTGCTATTGCATCAATTCATAGTATAATTATGACCATTGACCTAAGGGGGTAGGGTTGCAGGGTTAAATACATAAAATTTTAATCCGATATCATTTCAAAATTCACGTTCGCAAAAGGGTCATTGTACACAATTAATGGTGCACCAGATGAGATGACAAAACGTTTTTATAGTTCAAGTAAAGAAGTCTTACAAGAAAACCATTTGACCGTCTAAAGGTCAAGAGTGAGTACTGAACCGTATTTTATTGATGCAGTAGAAAAGAAAGGGTCTTTACAAACCCAGTCATATATCTGACAGTTACATCTGAATATTATAAATGAAATAATAACTACCCCAGGAAAATAGCTAAATACGACAACAAAAGACTGACAAATTTTTCAAGCACTTGATATTTTGAAGTGTATGAATAGCATCTAGATTGCATCTTATTGATGTTTAGTATAAGCCATTCATTTAAATGTTTAAGCGAAGACCTTAACATGCTTAAGAAAAGAAAAGCTGCTCGGAAATCTTTTAAAATTCGCATCGTTCATGTTCTTATATTATTTTGATATTTCAACTTATCAAATGTTTACGTTTTCATTCAAAGACATAAATAATATAGCATCCTTCCTTGTGACGTTTCTAGGAATCTTATTCACCTCGCATATATAGCAATATACATTTTCTTACAATGCCGAGGGAAAAAAGATCAATAGGCAAACAACTGTATAAGACACACATCATTACAAACATAGCACGTCAACACAAACCCCACAAAAAATCGGGTGTGATCTCAGGTGGTATGGAAGGGTAAGTAGCTGATCTTGCTTTACATGTGTCACCCGTAAAGTTACTCGTATAAAATGCGCTGATAAATTATTTAAAATTTAAAACACCACATATAAGCAGATTGAAAATCGACTCTAATCTAAGCATAAGACATCACTTCATTCGTTTACCATCGGTCGTGTAAGTTTTCTAATCCGGTAACTTGACCAATTTTTGATTTTTTAAATTGAAAAGTTTTTCATGACAACTTTTATGCTATGCGCGATATTGGTTTACGTAGTTCTATGATATGCTTATCAATCAAATAATTCAGATCTAACATTTCCTGCATTGATTCAAATCCATGAATATATATTTATGACTCTCGCACTTTTCCAGAGCGGATTATTTTATGGATCATTGAGGTTCTGAATTCCAATTTAAGGGTGCTATATAGTTTTGGCATATCGACACATGTACAAGAATAACGATTTGTTAACAGGTTTTGATATACTACAGTCAGTCCGTAATGCTAGTACACCATCTCTAGTACATCAGATTATATGATTTATTTATTTTAAAATTTTTAAATTAAAGGTTGATATTGTGTTCTCTTTATGAATAATTGCTTGCCACTTGTCGTAAATCAACAAACAATTATTTCAACTGCATGACTATTTGTGTACAGTGAATATGTATATACACCTGACTCAACAATGGGCAGCTGACAACGGGAAAACGTTTGGCAAGCATTATCTATGTATAGCGTAATAAACGCATGCACATGCTGGATACCAACATGTCCATGTAATTGGTAATCAAAGTGTCATAAGACAGCTGATAATCAATCATTAGGCTCGAGACCACAATTAATTCCTCTATCATTTCTTTATAACGTTTTGTCCCATTAAAAAAATTTTGACTATTCTTTTTGTCTAATTTTTTGTGTGTGTAATGTACAGTACAAGTCCAAAAATATATGCAATTTTCAAAAAAAAGCATCATTACATCATACAAATTTGGCCAATACACATCCATACCCATATAGGCAAGTCAAGAGATGTTCCGAAAAGTGTAAATATAACCTTTTTGCACCTGGCCTAATCACTCTTTCCTTATTAAAATCAGTTAAAATAAAACATCCAAAAGTTTATTTCAGCTCTCTTCTTTCATTTCCACCCCAGAAAAGCTAAGAAATGAATGAGACGAAAAGCGGGGTCATTAATTGTGGTCTTGGGCCATTAATAATAAATATAGTCTTACCTCCATACTGTCCAGAGTATGAATTAGTTTCAGTGGCGACCTCTACATGAAGCGGTTGACAGAAGTCAGTGTAGTCCTGCATCTACAAAAGAGTAGAAAAATTAATTGCTGAAGACATGACTTGTAAAATATTTTAGATAGAGAATAGCTTAATTGAAGATAAATGTATATATATAAGCAACTGTGACGACACAATATTTTTATCATATTACATGTATGTATTATGTTCAAACGATGTTTTCCAAAATGTACCTCTATAAACTTGCGGTTTGTAACTCTTTGTGACTGCTGTTGTAGCCTTCGCGGTACGTGTAACACTTATCAATTCAAAATATTAAAAAGTTTTGAAATTTCAAATTTTTAAATTTTTTATCAAAGATTTAAAATATCAAAATTCCAAATGTTGTTATTTTTACCAAATAGTTAAAATTTCAAAATTCTAAATTATGTTTTTATATTTGATGGTTTAGATATTTGATCAAACTATAAAAGTACTAAAATTAATGTACAGTTTTGATTATTTCTCTTTTTGAAAGTTTGACTTTTAAATTTTTTATAAATCTATCAAATGCCAATGAGACAACTCTCCATCCAAATCATAATTTATCAAAGTAAACCATTATAGGCCAGAGTACGGGCTTCAACACGGAGCCTTGGCTTTTATCAAAAATTTAAAAAGTCAAACGTTTAAAAAGCGAAAAAACTGCAAGTTTATTTTAGTACTTTTATAGTTTGATCAAATGTCTAAACTATCAACTATAAAAACGTAATTTAGAATTTTGAAATGTTATCTATTTGGTGAAAATTTCAAAATTTCAAAATTTTTCCAACATTTGAAATTTTGATATTTTAAAACTTTGATCAAAATTTCAAAAATCTAAAATTTGAAAACTTTTTACTGAATATTTTGAATTAATAAGTGTTACACGGACCCTTCGCGTTTCGGTAGATCCTTTTAATTTCGTTGTGATACGTTATAGGAACATGCATACACGTTAGGTTTTGACCATGGAAATAATATTGAGTATTACTTCCATGGTTAAACGGGGATATTATATGCGTTCGCCGGATTTGACAGAGACACTTCAAAGGGGCTCAGAACAATTGCACATTTTTACATGTAACACGATAGGACATTAATTTGCGCTTCAAATGCTAAGGGCATTTGCGCTTTAAATTTGGTACACCTGTAGTAAATTGACTGGACATTTGAGCTTTTCACCTCTATTTGTCAACCTGTAAAGTTTTGATGAGTACATAATTTTACAACTTGTTTTTGTCGTTAGCTAGTTCACATGGCTACAGTCATAAACATAAGAGTATAAAGTTAAAGAGACAAGTAAAAGAACAAAATGTATATGTTACGATGGATCAACAGTCGGTTAATTACATTAAAATTCGTTATATGGATGAACAGGAATCTCAGTAAAAGAATGAAAAATAGAGACTAGAATATGGATTTGAAATGAGGGCAAAAAACCAGTCAGTACAGATTACAAGAGCAAAATTGGGCTTCAGATATCAAGCGAAAACCTTGGGTAACTATACTTTTCTTTGATGTCTTCAAAATGTTACCTTTAAAGTGTACATAACTATATGGATGTGCTATGGCATTACCTTTAAAAAAAGAAAAAGAGCAGGCTAATGCCGCTACAAGGCAGCATTCGCACGAAAAAAATGTACTGGATCGATCTTTCAATTCGCAGTGAAAATATCTTGGAATCAGGCATTATAGATAAGTTTTAAACATGCTTATTTTCATACTTTTTGAGGGGATATGAAAGCAATGATCGAAACAGATTTTGTTTGAAGAGCGCACGAGCAGCTATTTTACAACCCTACATAATCATAAAAAAGGGAGCATTAAAATATGATCATTATTATATTTGTTATGCCATAACCATGATTGACATTACTATTTCGTTTATTTTTCAATGCATTATTTAACTTTGTAACAGATAGCACGTGAAGTCAAAGCTGTTGTATTTTGTACTGAAATAAAATATGATAATGGAGTGCCCCCGTTATTGTTTTCAGCCAATCCAAAGTTACGGTTTCCATGGAAACGTATATGTAATGTAATTATATCCTTTTATATACATGCTGAAATAAATATTGCATATTATATTCGATAGTCATGATAGTATCCTCTATCAGATTTCAGAATTGAAAATCATTTGGAGGAAATCAATCACATTTTCTAAGATTAATGCGCAGTTTTCCTTAATTTCTTTAAAAGTCCAAACTGTTACATGCATGCATTGTAAAAGTTAAAGTTTTAAACTGTTTTGCTTGTAAAAATTGATAACTAGCATTATTTACTTTCACTTCAGGAATTTAACAAGCCATTAAAGTGTGACGTACACGCGTCGGAACAAAGAACACACATAATACGCCCCGCGGGTTGTGATAAAAACCACAGATTAATCCAGGTAAGCAGTTGGTAGGATTCACTAGGGCACGCGACAGCTGTCGTTCGGTGACCTTATGTCGTAGCGTCAAAATACTCGTATCGTAGTGAGGGAACTGATAGGACATTTTTTAATTTAATTTTTTTCTTCAGCTTTTTTTCTTTTAGACTTTAATATTTCAAATCTTTAATTTTTTTTTAGGAATCATATTTAAGAATAAACATGTTTGCCATGCCAGTAACTTTATTTCCGTCATATATTCGAAAGAAATAAAAGAAAGAAAAAAAAATTGCCAACGATATAACATAAAATTGATTAATAATTGTAAGATAAATAGAAAAAGTTATATGTGAATGGAATTGTTTTAAAGGTAGTATTACTAACTAGCAAGACAACATATTTTATCGTAGTCTAGATTTATGCAAGGTCCATAAATCAAAACCATACATATCATATCTGCCTGCATAATTAAATTGATTGGTTTTTATGTTGAAATTATTCTGAAAGAAATTGTTTAAACTAGAACGTTATATGTTATATATTGTTCTAAAAGCAACAAAACATTTTACTTAAATTCTTACCTGAAACTGTAAATACATGACTTTATATTAATCCAGGTTAGTACTCTAAATTAAGTTTCTCGTGGCGACAAAATTTAAAACTTGTTTTCAAGTCGTTTCAAAACTACATTCCGCCACTGGCAATATGAACCAATCGGAAGGTTGTTCGGTCGCGTGTGATCTATTAAAAGACGCACGACCGACGCACACACACCTGCTTTCTACACTTTTCTTTAATGATAATCAATACAATTAAAGCGGGAAACTGAAGCCATCAATATTTTATTTTTGAATTATAAAAAGATATCTGAGGTTTAATATGCAACACTAATCACAGCACCAAGTTTATTAGAAAATCCAATTAAAATTAATATTGCATTAGATTTTATTGGCAAAACGACGTCTACTTTTGTTAATTTAGGCGAGAAAATTATCAAATCTCAGGTTTTATATAAAAGTATTGAATCTATAAAAAAAATTGCGCAGTATCAAATACAATGTATATAATAACTAGGTTGCACTTCAAGCCAAAACTTTCTTTTAAACGAATATTCAACGAGTATTGAACGAAGCAATGGTCATTTGTGCCTGTTATAATAATTGATATATTTTCTGCATTGTAGCGGTACTATTTAGTGTATATTCATGTTGTATATTTAGACTTTTTTATTTGGAATATGAGTTTGATAAGATTCTTATTAGACATTGAACAATTTAAAAGAGAGCATTAAAGAACTTTTGTCATTTTTTGTACGTGGAATGAGTGCAAATTGAAGACAATAGTACCTCCAAAACCAAAGCAAGAAGTTATTGGTAAAAAATAATTATTATTAAGATTTTTTTCTTCTTATTTTTACTATTTGCTTTGCGTCTTCCTTGAAGTATACAAGCTAAACTTTTATTGCATGCACTAACTCAAAAACTTTACAGGAATCAACCTATTCACGGACATTTACATTAGATACATGGCAAACTAGTTCAACTAAAGATTCTTCACTAAACCGACAAAAATAAAATAAATGAGAATTAAAACACCACAACCCAGTTTTCAAATTTAAAACATGTTGTCAATATTTCTCAATTAAGTTTTCAAGTTTCTCTCATTCAAAATAACTCAGTTTTATAATATATAAAAGGAAAATGTCCCTCAACAAATGTGGTGTGTCCGAAGCGATTTTCTGTATTATCGGGAAAGATCTAATTCTTAAGAAAAACGGAAAAAAATCCAAAAAGGCCTCATTTTGAAATCTTTTTTATATTTATTGTATCATAATTTGCAACAGCATTTCTAATACAAATGGCTGAGTGATGTTTCCTTACTATTTGATGTGATACAAGTGATAATAGTCAGAAAGTGTTTATATCAATATTTAGCACTATATAGAGGAGGGGAGTGGATCGTAACCCTTGGCTAGCAAAGACGGCACTATATATACTTGAGCCAAATATATACTCATTAGAGTATATATGATGTGTAGATTAAAATATGGAAAATGACTTACTGTCATTCCCAAAAGTTGAAAAAGAGAAATCATTTAAGAATTGAATGCTTCTTTTTGTAAATTTATTGGGGTGTAAAAGCGTTGACCGAAGTACATTTTGTATAAAGCGCGGAAGCGCTTCATTCTAAAAATGTACGCACGGTCAACGCTTTTTCAACCCTATAAAGTTACAAAAAGAAGCATTCAATACTTATAATTACATTTTTTAGCTATGATCATGAAAACACGAATTTTATATATTTTATTATTTAATTCACCTGTTCACTTTATTGTTGGAGCACGTGTTATCATGAGTGAAAAGTTGTATTGAGCAATGCAACTGCTTACGGAATCAGTGGCGGATCCAGCCATTTTAAAAAGGGGGGGGGGGGGTTCCAACTATATGCTCCCATTCAAATGCATTGATCGTCCAAAAAAAAGGGGGGGTTCCAACCCCCGGAACCCCCCCCCCCCCCCCCCCCTTGGATTCGCCACTGGGAATAACACGTGATGTGCAGTTAGCCAATCAGAATAAAATATTATAATGAAACATACATCTAATGTAATTATTCAACAATAAACACATAACGTGTTTAGTCTTTATGAAAAAAATCCGTGATCCTGCGGTATACGATAATGTGGAACGGCTGAATTTTGAGCTCTTCGTATACTTTTTGACTTTTGATTTTGCCATTTTATTTGGGACTTTTCGTTTTGAATTTTCCTCAGAGTTCAGTTTTTTTTTGTGAATTAACTTCTTGTACATGCAAATTTGGTACCCTTATCTTATTCGGACGCAGACAAACATTACCTTAAAGGTTTTATTTAAGAACTGAAAGCTTCTTTTTTATGTAAATGTATGGGGATGTAAAAGCGTTGAAGATGTACGTTTTGTAAAATGTGCGCACGTATAACGCTTATGCAACCCTATAAAATTACTAAATAAGCATTAAATACTTATTATTACAGTTTTTTCCTTAGGAGCATGAAAACACAGTTTCTATCATGTTTTTCTTTTATCTTTATTGTGGAAGCTCGTGTCATCATAAATGTTACATTTAATTTAGAAATGAAGGTTAATTTCAGAATGATGCGAGATTGTTGTTAGCCAATCATAATAACGCATTATAATGAAACAAACATGTTATGTAATTATTAAACATTGATGTAATTTTCTCTTTAAATGAAATTGATGCCAACGGAATACATTCTGAATTTCAACGTTAAACTAACTTTCAGAATTTGTGGTAAATATTTTGTAAAAATCTAATGCTGTAGTTGATATTATTATTATTGAATACGGGCAAATTTCAAGCTTTATTTTCTGGCTTTTCAAAGCAGATGTCCAGTTTCCAATATGTCCTCTTTGATTTTAAGCGGTAACATCAAAGGAAAGAAAAACAATTGTAATCGGGAAAGGCAGATGTACCGTTATATTTAATAATGGTTTCGAACCTCAATTGAAATAAGTTAGTTCTTTTCTAAAATATTTCAACCAGTTGTCTTTTTAATAACACAAAATCTCGTTATCATGATAATTCATGTCATAATCAGATTTATTTATTTTGGAGATTTATTTCGTATTGTTTCATACAAAATGCTAATGTGAAAATGTCTTTTCCCCCAAGGGGACCCCTTGTAGTTTAACCGAACACCTGCCGAATTTCGCACTTGAAAGAATGAGTGACGATGCGACTATATGCAGATGGCATACGGTCTAGTAAATAGACTGTACATATGACCATGTGCATCACGCTTTAGGTTGACGATTTACAAAAGAAGGAGGAGAAACTATTAAAACGAGATCTTTATCGGCTTTATTTGAATAGTATCATACAAATGTTTGCTAAGTAAATAAAGAAAAGTGTCTATAGTAGCCCTTGTAATGGAAGTTACGTCGTCACATTGTTAAACTAATTTTGATAAGACAATATTTTAAACGTTTTACGCCTAGAATCTAAATAATAAAAGTTTCTTAGTTTAATGTAATACAGCTTATAGAATTTACATAATTATATACAAAGATAATATCATCAATTAAGCTTTTGTAGAAATGAACAAAATGTTTGTATAAAACCAAAATATTTTTTTAAATAATTAATATATAGCTTTCCTGTATCAGAGATGGTTAAGCAATATCAAAATTTGCTAGTAGGAATATATCTCTTGTGATGAGCCTCGAGCCTCGCTTTTCGTCCTGTTTCTTAAAACTCGTACAAATAAATTATATGTTTTCGACAATATGTATATCAAGCTTTCTGTCTAATTTTTAAATGCCCTAGAAAGACGGATTCTTATGAAGCACGCATGCAATGCAATTATAAACCGTAAACATTGTAAAAAAAAAGCATTTCATTCTTAAAATAAAAAAGATTTTGTTCATTCATGCAATAGGAAGTGTCGATTGTTGGCGTAAAACGTTTAAAAATATTATCAACTCATAATAAATTAGCCAATAAAAATAACAGATTCTTGTGAAGCTAACATGTTATGTATTTACGGAAATTGAATATGATATTGGACTGTCTTGCGATTGTTATCAGCCAATCAATTTCATTAAGGTAACACGATACCGAATGACGTTACGCCATGAGTTATCGTTCCTGACGTTATCGAATTTAACGTTCACATATATAAGCCAATGCAGCGGGTTTTGTGTGACATTTTTAACGGTAACTTTTTCTAGATGCAGAGTGCCGAGAGTTTTGATGCAATACGTAGCGGTTATTTGACATAGATTGTTTTATCGTTTTCCGGCAATCATTCTGCTTATAGTTTTATCACTTTATTTTTATTCTTGGTATAGATATAGGAAGTTGTGGTGTGATTGCCAATGAGACAACTCTCCATCCAAATAACAATTTATAAAAGTAAACCTTGGTTTATTTTTGCAATAAGTACTTATTCATGATTCACGCCGTATCCCCATGAAATTGTGTTTTGAAAGTAGAAATCTAATTTATAGAAGCTTAGGATGATGTGTGAAAGAAACGGGGAATTTTACAACTATTAATTAGTTTTAAAATGGTCATCAAAAACACCGCTCGGACAAAATTGAAATTTATTTGGATGATAATACGGATATAATTAGGGGAAAAAGCACAATACAAGCAGACGTTGAAAATCATACAGAAAATAGTTAGTTTGTATGGAATGTAAAAAAGTGGTTATTTAGCCGAATAAATTTTCCTGTGTAAACAGTCTCTGAAATTCATTGGTCTGTACAGAGTAAATTCGATATAGTTTTGAAAATATTTTAAAATACAGTTCCAGCTTTGTAATAGTATAAACCAGATCTACTCAGGACGGACAGCAACATCGGAATGAAGCATTAGAAAGTTAACGAAGGCCGAAAAATACATGGGCACTTGATTCGGCAGAAATAAAATAACAAAATTCAGGTTTCGTTACAGTCTGAATAAAGCCAGCCCCGAGTATCCACTTGTGTCTACAAACGCAAGTTGATAGTTGGTGCTGGCTGTAGTCAGACCGGTTCCGTGTTCCCTGATTCTGTTAAAAAACAATTCTCGAAATTTACATGCAAACGACTGACTTTTTATTATTCAAACGGCAAGAGACTGTAAAAAAGCTAGATCTTGAAATCATTTACATTTTATATTCGTGTTAATTTACGCTTGCATGGGTATTCGGTGGGTTTTTTTTTTAGTTTTGAGTTGGAAATAATGTACATGTACAAGTTGGGAGACAAAACGACTGAAAGAAAATTAACAAACTTACCTTTTAGGGCTCTGAGGGCCATAATGCTCGCATACTAGGCGTCGGAAAAGGTCCGGAAAGTTTCTTTCTTAAAATTAGTTTTTAGAACAAGTATACAAGTATATATATACATGTATAGCGTCAGTTAAAATTTTCCCGACCATCATCGCGGATGTCCTGCTTCTATTGCAAAACCTACCTATTGTATTTATAGATAACTTGTCCTCGTCCTGAACATGCATGAAATATTTTCCACTAGACGTTAACCAACTAATAATCAAAGCAATCAATTTACAATTTACACCCGTCACTTGGAACTTTATTTGTTAAAATTTTAATCATTGCCTCATTTCAAAAAATTCGACAAAGTTTAAACGCAGACAGCGGGGAAGACCAAAATTGAACAGTTACGCAAAACTAAATATCTACGTTACCGCTTGCTCATTATGGAAGTGGGGTAACATGAGACTTTATTTGTAAAAGTACAAGTACAAACAAAAACAAAAAATGTGTTCATGTTATTTGTACAAAAGTTAGCTGATAGAATGATAAATGGAGATATGTGATGTGCAATTTATAAGATAGCAACAGCCGGGTATTAATTAAACGACATCAACACCTTGAAGACATCAAGAAAATCGTGACTAATGCTAATTGGAATAGTATCTTTACACTTCTTATTTGTAGTTTTAGTAAACGTTGGAAAATTTTGAGTATGTGTAGTATAATTGTCGCAGTAACATTTCAGTCTCTTGGTAAATATAAGTTTAAGTCTTAAAATTTTTGCTCTTCTCTAGAAAATTCAAACCATAATGAAATATAAGGAGATGCGGTAAAATTTCCAATTAATCAACTTTCCACCAAAGACGAAATGACGGAAATGCTAGCCTTCTTACATTGCTACTACATTTCAGATCTCCAAATTATCATTCCATTATTTAAATTGCATATTCAAAAATATGCATTGTCACCAAATAACTTATAGAGCACGTGTTATCATATTGTTTAAAATTTGTCCGTTCGACCATTAATCCCGCACTTAGTATATATAGGGTTAATTAGGCTAATTATTTAGGACTACAGTTGTTTTGCTTCAGCTTTAAAACTATGTACCTGGTGTTACTACTCATATTATAGGTGCGCATATCGTCTGAATTTTATTTTTTGTTTCATGACAGGTTGCTGGATTAGGCATTTTGATAAAATACAAAGGCAGTGCAGACTCCGGCTTACATCTGATACAGGTTGAATTTCAAGCTGGAACTTTTAAATTTCGAAGTTGTTTTACTTATATAAATATATGATCTCAAGCTTTGTTATGTAAATAATTTTTCACAATGACAGAATGTTGAAATTTGTGAAATTTTGCATACAGTTTGCTAACCCGAATAATTCAGTCCCTCCCCGTAATCAATCTCTCCTACTTACTTAATGTAGTAAGCGGAATATAACGACTGAATTATTCGGGTTAACAATTTGCAAGGTTTCTCCGACTTGCTGAGCAAACAAGTAACACATTTACACCACGCAGAATACACTATACTACATTTCGTCATTTGATAAGGGATTTTTTCGTTTTGAATTATTTTTGGAGTTTTGTTATTTTATTTTTTGGAATGTGTATTTTATCAGGATCATTATTTTTCCTCATAATTTTCACAAAAAACAGAATGTTTAATCTTTTTTGACTGATGCATCAAATGTGTCTTTTATAAACAACTGTTTTCAAAATTGTATTGTATCGTCCCGAACATGCATGAACTATTTGCCACTGAACGTTAAACAACCATCAAACCGAGCAATTAAAAAACTGTTAAATGAATCAAATTTTTTAAAATACTATATTTCTGCATCGCGGGATGCAGTGATGATACCACCATTGTCTAATATGATGGAGTTAAAAATCAGTAATTCGGATGAATCTCACGTGAAATGTTTCATTTAATTTTCACGTAAACTTAACAAAAATCTGAAGGTATTTTTTATGGTTTTAATCAAATTTTAGAACAAAGATATTATTTTAATAATTTTATTTCAAATATTTACGTGAATTTAACGTGTACAAAATTCCGATGATTTATGCATGAACTCTTATCATAAGATTCACATGGAACATGTTCACGCAAGTTTCAAGTATATGCTCGTTTAATGTGAAAATCAGACGATATTAATATTAATTCATATGAGTGAAATGCCATGTGCAGGACGAAATAAAATTATATCTGATTCAGTAGAATTTTATATTGCATTACTAGGAACTTTACGACAGTCGACAGGGGAAATGAAAATAAAATATACTCATTCAGATCCCGACACATATTTTTTCTCTCCATTTCTCTGAGAAGGAATAACGTTATATTCCGTACACCATAACGTCACACGTTTTTGGTCAAATTCTAGGCCTATCAATCAAATTTGAAGCCATTTATTTCAAAAACAAGGATGGTGACATATGAGTTTCTATACGTGTATGGATTCACTATGCAATCCTGGATATTATGTTAGTTTTTTGTTTTTCTCCGTATATAAGAAAATAGCCATCCATTCGAAAATCTAAAAAGGTAAGCCGAAAAAAAGGCATTTCCCCTATATACCTAAGTAAATTTGTCGCCAAAATTGACGTTTTCCTATGAAAATCACAAAAAAACAAAAATGGTGACCCCAATTTTTTATTACATATTCCGATGTAACTCGATTCAAAGTACACGTATGCCAAAAATTTTGGAAATCGGGAGATATGCCATTCGGTATCGTGTTACCTTAATTCTATAGAAATATAATACATGTAGGATAATCAAGTTGTTGTAAATATAGAGACTAAGCTAATGACAATCCTCATACCAAAATTCATGATAAACCACAAGTTTCCGTTCCCTTAGTATTGCTAAACTTTTTTTTATGGATTGTAATGTTCATTTGATTCGATATGCTCCTGTTGCCAATTGCGACACTCTCGTCCTAAACATTCACGAACATTTACCACTGGACGTTAAGCAACTAACAATCAATCGATCAACTGCGTAACAGATTTTAATGACTGTATGTTTTACCCGTCACTTTGTCCCACACAATATAATTGAAAACAATATGATATATTATAGTTTTATATACAACAGAAAAAAATTACAATATGAACATTTTGTTTATGAAAGGACAACGTAATTATAACTATCTAGAGGTAACAATAAAGTTTTCAGTTTCCAACTTTCACAAAAAAAAACCCAACCACATCGAATTGTAATCGGCCGGACTAAACTGATGTTGTATTTTTTAAGCAAATGAATGAAATCATGCAATGAAAAAAATGTCAATATCTTGAATTTTATAACCTGTTTAATAATGTCCTACACGATTTAATGATCAAATACATATTTATTTAATAATAAGAATGTGCGAGACGTATAAAACCTACCATTCTACTTTGTTAAATCTGCATTCGTGAATAGTTTGAAAGTGTGCTCCTGACGTGCAATTCCCCAAATATAAATATGCTGAAGAGAGAAGAGGTGACCGAAGACTGAAAGAATAGACAGTTTAAAAGAACAGAAACATTTTTACACCAATTTTGATCAAAATAAAATTGAGAATGGAAATGGGGTACAACCCAACCAAAGAACAGAGGCCCACGGATTAATAATAAGATATGCTGTGGTATGATTGCCAATGAGACAACTCTCCACAAGAGACCAACATGAACGAAATGAACAACTATCTATCTATCTATATATTTATATATATCTAAAGTCTATAATATCTTAAAATCAATATCTTAAAATCAACTGTTTGCTGACCAAAAGGGTTTGTAAGATACAATTTGAAAAAGACTGTGATTGGTAAATGTGTAAGCTTTACTTAGTCTGAGTCTGCGACTTCTTTGTGCAAATTTAATCTTGAACTGTTTCAGTAATTTCATTACCTCGGATGTCTCCATGCAGTAATTGATATATATTTCAATTTCGAAGGATTTCCTATTTATCCGGTGTTAATATTTGTAAATTCAAAAGGACAAAGTTTCAAAAAAAAGTCAAAAAGTAAAATAAAAATCGAACTATTTAAGTCTTATTATAGTGCACCGTGCACCTAAAAAACTTTTAAACGAAAATCAAACTATTACCAAATACAAATACATTTGTCATACAATTTTAGTTTTATTATGTTTTAAATGCATTTTGAAACGTTATGAAAATTTAGCCTTTGGTTGTTGGCTTATTATCAAGTAATTTTGGATTTTAATGGCGTTTTGAATCTGCACACCTGATCATTGAAATAACATTATTTGATTTGTTGAAAGAATTTGGCATTATTATTTTAAAATCATAAGCAATAACATTTTCTTATGCATAATATACTTAATGATTATTATAAACGTGAATTGAATATTGATAAAGAATGTGAAATAATTCAATTTTGATTACATTCATGAGTTCAGGTACAAAATTTAAATCCAATAATGTATTGAATAAAAATCTAATTTGGTTACATAAAATTATCAAATTGAATTTGAAGAATTGAAAAAAGATATTGCAAAATGAATTATTAAATTCTGCATTGAAATCTCGTCAATTTTAAACCGTTGCATCATGGTAATTTGATGCACCACGCATTCAGTATTGTGACTGACATCTGCATGCAGAAAAAAATGCAACGCTTTGTTAATTTTTCCTGTACACAGTCAACGTTTTTAATGTTAAGAAATCAAGAATGTGTAAAAGTACCATACGATATCCCATTTTTCATTATTTTGTTGAAATGTGATAAAAGGCCCATTTGCTAATAAAGCGTAATAAATTTTTTTAGAAAACAATCGTTTAAAAGATTCTCAAGTGCATGGGTATTCAAAACACTCAACGTTTAAAATTATCTGCTTAAAATTTTATCTGTAGATTAAAATTTGAATGAAATTGTTCTGAAACAGTTTTAAAGTTGTCAGTTTTTCTGCATGTTTGGCACACAGACTTTCTAATGCGATAACAGTGTACTTTATGACAAAGACAGACAATTCGCTATAATAGTACAACAAAGACAGACTGTCTAATGCTGTGGCAGTATGTCAGTTGTTTGGCACACACACACTTGCTCATGTGATGAAGTATACGGTTCGGCACATACATACCTTCTTGTGCGATGAAAGTATACAGTATGGCAAAGAAGGATTTTTTTATGCAATAGCAATAAAAGGTGTACCACAGACGGACTAACTTATCAACTGACAGTATACTGCAGAAAACAGGCAGGCATTATAAAATGTCAGTGTGCTTTATAACGGTCACAGGCACATACATACTTTCTGCTGCGATAACAGTTTACTATATGGACTGGACTGGCTTTTTAAGGATGACATTATGTTGTAGGACACGGATTGACTTTTTTATACGATGACAAAGACAGACATTATTCTATGTTAGTTCAATGTTAACCGCAGATAGACTTGCTTATGCGATGACAGAATACGGAATGGCATAGATTTATAATTTTTCTTATGCGATGGCAGTATACGAAATGGCATAGACAGTATTTCTTATACGATGAAAGTATACGGCATGGCATATACAGTCTTTCTCATGCGATGACAGTATACGGTATAGCATAGATAGTCTTTCTTATGTAATGACATACTACGGTATCAGTACGTTACATAACACATTTTATGTTAGTTCAATGTTAACCGCAGATAGACTTGCTTATGCGATGACAGAATACAGAATGGCATAGATAGTATTTCTTATGCGATGATAGTATACGGAATGGCATAGACAGTATTTCTTATGCGATGAAAGTATACGGAATGGCATAGATAGTCTTTCTTATATTATGACAGAATATGGAATGGCATAGAAAATCTTTCTTATGCGATGACAGTATATGGAATGGCATAAAAGTCTGTCTTATGCGATGACAGTATATGGAATGACATAGAAAGTCTTTCTTAGGCGACGACAGTATACGGAATGGCATAGAAAATCTTTCTTATGCGATGACAGTATATGGAATGGCATAAAAGTCTGTCTTATGCGATGACAGTATATGGAATGGCATAGAAAGTCTTTCATATGCGATGACAGTATATGGAATGGCATAAAAGTCTGTCTTATGCGATGACAGTATATGGAATGGTATAGAAAGTCTTTCTTATGCGATGACAGTATACGGAATGGCATAGAAAATCTTTCTTATGCGATGACAGTATATGGAATGGCATAAAAGTCTGTCTTATGCGATGACAGTATATGGAATGGCATAGAAAGTCTTTCGTATGCGTTGACATTATACAGAATGGCATATATATTCTTTCTTATGCGACGACATTATATGGAATGGCATAGACAGTCTTTCTTATGCGATGACAATATACTGAATTGCAAATAAAGTCTTTCTTATGCGATGACAGTATACTGAATGGCATAGATAGTCTTTCTTATGCGATGACATTATATGAAATGGCATAGACAGTCTTTCTTATGCGATGACAGTATACTGAATGGCATAGAAAGTCTTTCTTATGCGATGACAGTATACAGAATGGCATAGATAGTCTTTCTTATGCGATGACATTATATGAAATGGCATAGACAGTCTTTCTTATGCGATGACAGTATACTGAATGGCATAGAAAGTTTTTCTTATGCGATGACAGTATACAGAATGGCATATATATTCTTTCTTATGCGATGACATTATATGGAATGGCATAGACAGTCTTTCTTATGCGATGACAATATACTGAATTGCAAATAAAGTCTTTCTTATGCGATGACAGTATACTGAATGGCATAGAAAGTCTTTCTTATGCGAAGACATTATATGGAATGACATAGACAGTCTTTCTTATGCGATGACAGTATACTGAATGGCATAGACAATCTTTCTGATGCAATGACAGTATACTGAATGGCATAGAAAGTCTTTCGTATGCGATGACAGTATACAGAATGGCATATAAAGTCTGTCTTATGCGATGACAGTATATGGAATGGCATAGAAAATCTTTCGTATGCGATGACATTATACAGAATGGCATAGATAGTCTTTCTTATGCGATGACATTATATGAAATGGCATAGGCAGTCTTTCTTATGCGATGACAGTATACTGAATGGCATAGAAAGTCTTTCTTATGCGATGACAGTATACTGAATTGCAAATAAAGTCTTTCTTATGCGATGACAGTATACTGAATGACATAGAAAGTCTTTCTTACACGATGACATTATATGGAATGGTATAGACAGTCTTTCTTATGCGATGACAGTATACTAAATGGCATAGACAATCTTTCTTATACGATGACAGTATACTGAATGGCATAGAAAGTCTTTCGTATGCGATGACAGTATACAGAATGTCATATAAAGTCTTTCTTATGCGATGACATATGGAATGGCATAGAGTCTTTCTTATGCGAAGACAGTATACTGAATGACATTGATAGTTCGTCTTATGTAATTACATAATACGGTATCAGTACATTGCATAACATATTTTATCATACTCTATGATACAGATATACTTTATTGAGCGCTGGCAGTACACTTGCTGGCATATAAAAACTTGCTAATGTGATATCAGTATGTTGCTTTACATATGACACGAACATTTCTTAAGTGTTTATTGTTTATGTGACAATAGTATACAGTAAGGCTCTGAAAGAATTGTTCATATGATAGCAGTCATCCTATTTTTCACAAAAATACTTTTTGTGTGATCATATCTGTGTTTAGTTGACAACAGTTTGCTATACGGCACACCCATCTTTTTTAAAAGCGATCAGCTTCTTTATGAATTTCAGAGTCATTTTACTTGTATGTAAAGTATAGACAGGATTTGTTATATGATAATAAAAGTATAGTTCAAACAGACATTCTGATATAAAATCAAAATATAATTTGTGGTTGAAAAACACAGTATCAATCAGATCTTTGTTTTGTATATCTAGTTGGAATGACACCCTGATCCTTGCCCAACCTACTCTTCACATCTACTTTCAAGCAGTTAGTCAGGATTCCCGGCTAACATAAGTTTAAATTAACTCCCGTTTACTTTACGTCCAGTATTAAATGTCTCATGTATAATTTGGAAAAGAATAAATCAAGCAATAGATAAGTTTGATGAAGGACGATTCTGAAAAGTGGTAGAGCTTGGATGATATTGATATACGTGGGTAATCTTGACTACTACTACATAACGAATGCATGCAGCAGTTCACTGACGTATCACTTATAAACTTCTGCTGTTGTCTGTTCTATGGTCGGGTTGTTGTCTCTTTGATACATTCACAATTTCCATTCTCAATTTTATTATTGTGATGGGGTTTTCATTTTCAGAGATCTTTTACAATTTTCTACACATGGGATCTATCATCTATGTTTATGGCCTGCAAAGTCAAACCCTCTGTCCTACATCTTATCCCATCTCTCAACACACTTTCTGGTAGGAAAGACCATTTTTTGCAAATTTGATAATACTGATCTGTCTTTAAATATTATGTGATCTAATTATGACATGAATAAAAAGATGGATTTAAAATAGAAAACTTAAATAATGACTAGACTTACCTACACTTGCACGTACATGCGGCTGCAAGCTAGGTCTGGATGAAATATATAGTTATCCCATGTCTTCCAGATGGATAAATACCCCCAATGTTAACAACCTAGTTGTATTTCAATATGAATACTTATGATCATTGACCTCTCACCTTGTTCTGAGGTATGCATTCATAATATTTGTTCTCGTCTGCAGGAATACACTTATAAAAATACAAGAATCTGTTTATTTGTTTATGTATAATCTGCAAATACAAAGAAAACGGAGAACTTAAAATATATTAAAATAACCAATTTATTAAAGTAAGAAAACTAGAGTTCTGTAGTGTAAAATATTTCAAATACAAAAACGGATATTTTTAATGATTTTAAATGTATTACATTCAACCGGCAATCCATCGGAACGTGTGTGACACAAGCTGTGCCACGCGGCCAATCAAAGTTTAATTTACCTGTAGTCTGCTTACCTGTAAAATTTAAATAAATATTTGACATCTTACAAATAAATTCTTTATACTAATCATGTTTATGAATGAAACAATATATATATACTATTTTGAGATATTTAAAATATTGAACTTTATCTTTATACTGTACAACATAAGGAACCATGCATGCTTATCGATGTCAGATCTGGTTTAAAAGTCCAATATTTGCAATATTTCAACAAAAATTAGTGAATTTTTTAAGCCGTCGAAGCATAATAATGGGATTAACATTAACCCAGAATTTGAAGTTAACACATATTAATGCTAGAAATTGAAAGATTATCACTTGAAATGAGAAAGCGTGATACTTTGTGTTATACTTTTTTCCATTTGCTAATACATACTTGCTTAGACCGAACTATCATGCTTCATAATGGTTAACTTTTACAAATTGTGACAAGGATAGAGAGTTGTCTCATGAGCACTCATACCACATCTTCTTATATCTACCTTATGACTTGTGTTAAGATTCTATTAGCTTTTGATGTACATGCATGTGAAATCTAGTATGGCATTGACTATGATGTGTCATCTTTGTTGGATATAAGGTGCATTCTAATTGGCACAACCAATATGAATTGAAATATTGGGTTTTCTGTATTGTTAAAATTCTTATTTGATATGGCTTTCTATCTGTTATGATTCGAGTGTATCTAATGAGTTTTGTTCATACAAAACGGGCGTCTGGTGTACCAATTCATAATAAATATAGGAAGATGTGGTGTGAGTGCCAATGAGACAACTCTCCATCCAAATAACAATTTTAAAAAAGTAAACCATTATTGGTCAATGTACGGCCTTCAACACGGAGCCCTGGCTCACACCGATCAACAAGCTATAAAGGGCCCCAACATTTATACTAGTGTAAAACCATTCAAACGGGAAAACCAACGGTCTAATCTATATAAAATAAAATAAACGAAACGAGAAACACGTATGAATTACATGAACAAACGACAACTACTGTATATCAGATTCCTGACTTAGGACAGGTGCAAACATTTGCAGCAGGATTAAACATTTTAATGGATTCAAACATTCTCCCTTTTCTGAAACAATAGCATAACATCACAAAATAGAAAAACACACATTAAAATATCAATTGGTAGGCTTAACTCAATCAAAAAACGTACATTAATACACTATAAACGAATAAATTCGATCTGCGATATCTGAATGCAAATGCACAGTTAATAAAATATTAGGGACAAACATCCAAAAAGCAAACAAACAAGCCCAAACAAAACCATGGCAAGTCACCACTGCGAAATAGATAACCCTTCGAAAATATTCACTTTAGAAAAAAAAAACGGTTTTAAAAAAATACAGGTAAATCTTGAAGTTTATACAAATGTAGTAAGAAGCAGTAAAACTAAGAATATATTTCAAATAACCAAAGCTGGTATATAGACAAGATTCATAATCATAAGCCTGCATGTTAACTTTGATGATTAGAATTGAGAAAAGAAAAGATGAGTATGTTAAAAAGACATCAACTCGACCAAAGAGCAGAAACGCGACAGCACAGGGCCATAAACGGGCAGCAATACGCATAGTAAATCTCAGTTTATAACAGTTGTTAGAATAGGTAACAGAAGAAACTAAGCAAAGTGTTTCACGTTAGTTATGTTTCATCTTTGGTTATGACAAAGCCTGTTATCGCTTACTATGTGGTATTGTGTTTGATCATTGTTAAAGGCAGTTTGGTGACCTATGGTTTTTAATTTCAGTATCATTTGATCTCTGGTTTAAAATGACATTATTATCAATCATACCTTCTTGTATGAAATTGAACTTAATTGTACTGCTCACATTATTGGGCGTCATAATTGACAATAAAAAACTTTGTATTTGTATTTTGTATTGTATTTGTATTTGTTTATATAAGTAGTATGATTATCCACTTCCATTCATTTGGTTGTAATTGTGTGTGCTACATGTGCATTGTTACAAGCACTTTAGGTTCTTAATGCTAGATGTGCGATACTTTACTTTCATCTTTGTACTCAACAACAACAAACAAAAAACAGACAAATAACAAATAGTTATCAAACGTACCAGGATTAGTCTACATTAGACTCATCAGTGACGCTCATATGAAAATAGTTATAAAGCCAAACAAGTACAAGTTGAAGAGCATTGAAGATCCAAATTTAAAAAAAGTTGTGCCAATACAGCTATGGTAATCTATGACTGTTTTTCGAAATATTCAAAGTTTTGTAAACCAGAAATTTATAAAAATAAACACATAATTGATATTCATGTGAACACCGAAGTGCTGACTTCTGGGCTGGTGATACTCTCAGGGATGAAACGTTCACCAGCAGTGGCATTGACCTAGTTGTGTAAATAGTTATCAAACGTATCAGGATTATAATTAAGTACGCCAGACGCGCGTTTCGTATACATAAGACTCACCATCGTATTAAAATAGTTTTCAAGCCAAACAAGAACAAAATTGAAGAGCAAAATTCCCAAAAAAAATGTGCCAAATACATCTAAACGACCTTAAACACCTAGAAGTAAAAAGAAATCAAAGTACAGACTTCAACACCGAACAGCAAGATATAAAGGGTCCCCAAATGACAAGTGTAAAACCATTTAAATAGGAAAACCAACAGTCTAATCTATATGAAAAGAGATACGAGAAACACTTATGAACATCAACAAACGACAATCACTGAACATCTTTCCTAGTAGTAAGGTGTTGTTGTTCGAGTAAGCATTTGATCCACATGTCTGGTAAGCACCATCCTAAAATATATTCTTCACTTCATCATCGGTAGCATTTATTCTAGTTTTGTCAACGGTACCAAAGTGAAACGTAAGTATGACATATATTTTCAATAAACATTACATTTCAATATGTTGTTCGTACAGAAATTAAGTTTAAATCGTATATTTTGCATTGGGCTCAATACAATTTTCCGTAGTCGCTATGTAAAATCTCAGTCAATGCCATTTTATCAATTTATGTTTCAACAATCTTCATAAATATCATACTTTTTTTTAAACGGAACGGTCGACGGTTTCATAGGATAAAACTAAAAATTCTAAAAGTATAGTTATCTATAAATGTCTATGCTATTTGAACTCACTCGAACTGAGGGTATTTTTCTGTTCATACGACTCCCCAAACAACAATTACAAGGGACATTGTAAGTCCCAAGAGCATGACATTCTCCTTAAATGAACCTACAATTATACATCCACATGCCGTACATGCATGCCTCCGAAAGGGTTTCACTGCCGGATGTTACAAGTACAGGTGTTAATATTTCTTTTCAAAGTCAACCATTTGGTTTTGATTGAAAGAAATAGAAAGCAAATGACCAATTTGGGGTTACGTTTACTCACTTTTGAATATTTGCAAAGTTTGCCAAACAATTGCATGAAAGGTGTCTCAATTTTATACATTTTGATAGCATACTGTGGTTAATTAATACCTTTCTATAAAAGCATTTAATAACATGCAACAATAAACGAGACCTGTTATTATGCAGTCTAACATTAATTTATAATAACAGGGTTATGCTTGTAAGATCATTTTCACTTATTGATTGAATATATTAAAGTAGTATTTACTATTTACTTTGAACTGTCAAAAGTTAAAAAGAAGGATTTAAACGGAAATGTATTTCATCAAAGAAATAAGTTACGCTTGTTCCTTTCATTTTTTCTTGCATATCATTTATTAAAAGAATGTAAAGATTTGAAATTTTATCAAATTCGACGATTTTAACTATTTTAAAAACAGTCAGTTATATTTAATCAATTTTATCACAGCCGTTTATCCAAATGTTTGGCTTTCATCGTCTATGTGCATACAGTGAAAACGTTCGACCTTTTTGACGTGCATATCGATTAAATTAAATTTGTCGTAATTAAGCATAATCATACATCAGATCAAACATTCCCGAATAATTAATTTTATTTTAAAGCTTTTATACTATTTAGCTTCTTATTCGTGTATCAAATGGTTTGTACTTAGTATCTGGTCACACAGATATTTGAACATGTTAAAGGCTTTCAAACATCTTTTTCTTGTCTATGTCTAAAGTTACAAGAAGCATCCCGTAGGCTATCATTCATAAAATTGAGAATGGAAATGGGGAATGTATATATATGTTTATTCATAGGATGTTTTTCTTGTTATACAACGCATGCCCCCTTTTAATATGTCCTGTAATCCTAAATGTTGGTTCTACGGCTATACACAAATCATTACTTATGATAAAATGTCTTATGAACGTAGTGAAGCAAAATAATTTATATTTTTGTAATCATGTCCGGTTTTGGCTATATGCTTTTGATCCCTTTGGTTTCGCCAGGTCTTTAATTTTTGGGTTATCAAATATTTTTCTCTCGATAATAACTGAAGAGGCATTTATTACCAAAACGGGCATTTGGTGCAGAAACATTGGTACTGTAAATGCTAATATGTCCTCAGAACACTCGTATACATCATATAATATCTTATGATTGAATTCAGACAAATCAACAAAAGAAGCATAACCCTTTTGGTATAGATATATGGTTATTCTTGATTTTCTCTCATACAGAAGTAAAACTATTATAATTAAACTGAGCTATCGATATGCTGTGAGGAATGTATAACAGCCACGTCCGGTCGAAATTGTTCTATCCGATGCTAAGGGTATGATGTGTATCACACTCTCCGCAAATTAAAGAAACAATGCAAAAATCCTGGTCCGTAGGTGGCCTATTGTAAGGCACCAAATTTCCCATATCAAACAATTTGCAGTAACAATGTAACTTCATCATAGTAGATATAACTCGAAAAACCTACCATTTGTATTGTTCTGTATATTCATGGGCTATGTGTTACTGAACTTCAAGAAAAAGGTAGATCAACAATATTAAACTACAAAGCAAATTCGAAATGGGGAAATCTATGAGCCTGACGTATATTTTAAAAATAATTTGATTGACTATCGAAATTCACATTGTTCATCTCCCGATTAATTTTGGTTATTTTTGTCTTTGCATTGCTGTTTCGTTGCACCTCACATTCCTCATAATCATGAACTATTTGATGAACATTTTGATCACAAGTATTTACAGTAATATGAAATATTAAAGTTTTTATTGTTCAACAATTAATCTCTTTGATCACAATTTCAATACATTATAATTTGTGTACGCTATCTGGTACATTTGTCATATGAGGTGCCGAAGGATACACAGTATTACACACGTCGTCATTGGGTTGATCATAGTTCTCAGTGTTTGTTTGAGTAGTAGTGTAAGTACTTATTGTACTTGGTGCTTTCAAACAAATTATTTCCTTCTGAGGAAGTCTTTGATATCCACTGAAAGTTAAAAGAACAAATTGTCAATTATACAAAACTCCCAAAATTGTCTCATATGTTTCATTTGTGTTAGATTTTTTCATTGCTCATGGTATAAAACTATCCATCATAATCTTTTATTTGCTTATTATGCTCACCATAAAAAACGAGCTGCTTATCTTTACGGGGAACTTGATCGAGTTCATCATGGTTTGAGATTTGTGTAACTCAATAATAAATTATCTGTAGAAACATATGTCGCGAACTATTATTATTCATTTTTCCTTTGGTCATTGTGCAGTTTATCAATCTTTGTATCTTTTTATGCTTTGAATTATTAATTGTCAAGTGATTAAATGGTATTTCATGTAAATAACCCGTGGAATGAAATATAGAACCGTTTTGCCTCAACTCTCGCCAACTCTTTAACTATTTTCTTTGGTGTATTTTGTTTTAACAACATGTGCAATGAATACGGAAATACTTTGTTTTGATTTTAATTTGCAAATACGTCGCACCTGTTTTTGGACAGAAAAACACTATAAGAATCTTGATTTTAGGCTGGTCTCGAATGAGATAATTAAGAAAGCAGGCTTTCTTTTTTCGATTATTTTCTATCATTTCTCTTTTTCATGGTTGACACCAATAGACCTTAAATTTTCATCAATAAGCCTCACCTTGTTCTCTTGCATCCGTATGTTATAATCACAGCTAAGGTAATAACAAATACGAGAAACACTGCACCAGACGATACTGCCACTGTGTGCCACAACTTCCATTCGTTTTGTGCTAGATTTGTATAGAATAATTCGACAAACTAAATTGACAATAATGATAAACAAAAGTTAAGATATATCACCTAATAATTACTCCAATAAAATAATTTCTCTCTTATCTTCTCAGCTGTTTTATGACTTATGACTCAGTAAATACTTAGTTGGCTCGAATGCCCCGCATCTACTGTTGCTTTAATAAATTCGAATAATCATCTTCAATAAACATTTTTTTCTTCATTCCATCCAATAGACCCAGCTGTTAATTTAGACATATTTTCATGAAGTCAATCATTACAGCTTTTGTTAAGTAGCAAAATTTGTCATGAAAACATGATGAAACCTATATATCTTTGCATGGTGATGTGAAGTAAATACTACGTACCATGCTGACATGTATCGCCATGAAAACATTCCTGACAAAGACATCCGGGCATGTTACCAACAGCTACACATGATCCACCATTCTGACATTCTCGTGAACAAGTAGCTTAAATGTAAAGAATAGAAAGAATATCGGTCGAGACGATATTTAATATAAAAACTTCAAAGCATAGTACATTTCAATTATTAATGGGGTTTTACTTTCATTTAACACAAAACACACTTCTTTTAGGGAAAATCGTATGAATTATGGAATACTGAATTTATTTTAAGTAACATTGTTAAAATAATAATAACTCTATAATTTGTTGTTACAAAACTATTGTTAATCAGTTTGTTTCTTCTGGACATAGCGCATATTTAGAACGAACTCCTTCCTTAAAAACCCTTTCTAAATTATCTCATTCGACACTAGCCTAAAATCAAGATTCGGCTTAATATACTAAAATCTGTAACTTAGTTATTCAATCTTAAGTCACTATATCTACATAGATAGTTATATCTTATTTTCAAACATTTCATTATACTTACGTACTGTACATTGTCCAGATCCATCTCGTCCCCACCCTAAACAGCATTCTTCTATTTGATGATAACGAATGGCGTATTTTTGTTTAGGAGTGAAACATGTTTGTATTCTGTAATGGTAAATTCAAAATTTAAAGCTTAAACAGTCTCAGTATTTTCAATCTCTTGTCATGTATACTGTGATTGTCCCTTTCAGAGGTATTGTCATTCGCTTCTTGCTATAACGTTTTTTTTTTTAATTTATTTTCGTTCCTTATAGTTAACTGTACATTTTTAGATTGTTTTTCTCGTTCATGTTGTAAGGAATTACAATTTGACACGTTGAAATGGCGGTATTTTCAAATTTTAGGGTTTTCGTTTTTTCCTGGCATTTACATCTTATGTGTGTACTTAAAAATTCCAAAGATCTTTTAGAGTACATACAATCTAACTCTCTTTCATCTTGTAACAGTATTAAAACATTTGACTTTTCTACTCTTTACACTAGTATTCCACATTCCAAACTAAAAGACAAATTGAAAGGGTTGGTATAGCTTTGCTTCATTAAAAAGAATGGCCAACGTAGATACAAGTATCTTGTTTTAGGGGGGAGGGGATAAATCCTACTTTGTAAAGGATCACTGTGATTCAAACAAAAAATTCTCTGAAACTGATATTATCAAGATGCTTGATTTCTTGATTGACAACATATTTGTTACGTTCGGAGGACGTGTTTTTCAACAGAATGTCGGCATTCCAATGGGAACAAACTGTGCCCCTCTACTTGCCGACTTGTTTCTTTATTATAATGAGGTTAACCTCATGCAGGAACTTCTTGGGAAGAAAGATAAGAAGTTAGCAATATCCTTTAACTCTACTTTCTGCTATATAGATGATGCTCTTTCACTAAATAATTCAAAATTTGGAGACTATGTGGAACGCATCTATCCCATCGAGCTAGAGATAAAGGATACTACAGATACAGTTGAGTCGGCCTCATATCTTGACTTACATCTAGAAATTGACAATGAGGGTCGGTTGAAAACAAGACTTTACGACAAAAGAGATGATTTCAGCTTTCCAATTGTCAACTTTCCATTTCTAAGTAGCAACATTCCAGCAACACCTGCATACGGGGTATACATCTCCCAATTGATACGATATTCCCGTGCTTGCATTTCCTATCATGATTTTCTTGAGAGAGGGTTGCTGCTCACAAGGAAGCTATTAAACCAAGAGTTCCAAATTTCCAAATGGTGAAGTTGAAATTACCCCTTCGTAAATTTTACGGACGCCATCACGAGTTGGTTGACCGTTATGGAATAACCGTTTCACAAAAATATCGGATATGTTCCTTACGTCGTAACTACAATCCCCTTCCCGTTCATGAATTTGACCTACCGAATAAGACTATTTACCGGATTTGTTATCACATAAGCAACACGACGGATGTCACATGTGGAGCAGGATCTGCTTACCCTTCCGGAGCACCTGAGATCACCCCTAGTTTTTTGATGGAGTTCGTGTTGTTTATTCTTTAGTTTTCTATGTTGTGTCATGTGTGCTGTTGTTTGTTTGTCTTTTTTCATTTTTTAGCCATGGCGTTGTCAGTTTGTTTAAGATTTATGAGTTTGACTGTCACTTTGATATCTTTCGTCCCTCTTTTATACGGAGTTTTAATGTCACATCCGTATCAAAGTGAGACACCAAGATAACCCTTGCGCACATCTTTATCAAACTGAGACAACAATATAAACCTTCCGCCCATCTTTATAATTGGTTTTGCTTTAAACAAATTTAAAAGATCTTCATATCCAAGAATTAGATCATGTAATTGTGAAAACTTGGTATTATTAAAGATGCAGTCTTAAAGAAAAATGAAATGGATAAGGTTTCCTAGAATTATCTACAATATTCCATTCTCCACACGCATAGATTTTGAGATATTATGTTTACCGATATTTTGTACACCTCCTCCAATCAAGATGCCCACAGCTGGTTGTATATCTCTCCTGACATATGAAAGCCTGATTGTACGATGTAAGATAATTCTCAGCTCGCTCTCTTGTACAAACATGCCTGAAAAAGTTTTAAATTGACATATTTGATTCAGAAACTAAATGAAAAGGATCGGAGAGCTGGCAAAACATATTATTTGATTGCGACAACTACCTACCAGAGACCAAAGGAAGAGGATGTTATACATTTATTTCCCGTGAAACAAATCTTCATATCTCACGAAACTAAGGGAAATTAATGTTTTATTCCACTGCCTTTACTTTTTTTTACTTATGATTTTTAAAATTTACTTAATTGTTTTCTTATCCAACATACACAATGATAATCAGTACCGATTTAAAGTTAATTATTTATCTATTGTTTTCTACTTGTTTTTAGATTGGAAATAATTTTTTAAACAAAACGTATCAAAATGTTTTATTCAAACATTAACCGTGGGTAACATCGCACAAGGCAATCCCGACGTTCAGAGGGGAATATGAAGTTTTGTTCGACGTCACGTAGAATAGTTTCAACCAATCAGATGTTGATTTCGCTATCAAAATCAATAAGTGAGCCATAACCCTCAATTCCACATGATACAAACGTTGTGCTTAATATCCTTATAACTACATCTATACCTCTGCTGGTGAACGGTAACTCCCCGAGTATACAATCCAACTTTATAACTACATCTATACCTCTGCTGGTGAACGGTAAGTCCCCGAGTATATAACCCAACTTATAACTACATCCATACCTCTGCTGGTGAATGGTAAGTCCCCGAGTATACAATCCAACTTATAACTACATCTATACCTCTGCTGGTGAATGGTAAGTCCCCGAGTATACAATCCAACTTATAACTACATCTATACCTCTGCTGGTGAATGGTAAGTCCCCGAGTATATAACCCAACTTATAACTACATCCATACCTCTGCTGGTGAATGAAAAGTCCCCAAGTATATAACCCAACTTATAACTACATCCATACCTCTGCTGGTGAATGGTAAGTCCCCGAGTATATAACCCAACTTATAACTACATCCATACCTCTGCTGGTGAATGAAAAGTCCCCGAGTATATAACCCAACTTATAACTACATCTATACCTCTGCTGGTGAATGGTAAGTCCCCGAGTATACAATCCAACTTATAACTACATCTTTAACTCTGCTGGTGAATGGTAAGTCCCCGAGTATATAACCCAACTTATAACTACATCTATACCTCTGCTGGTGAATGGTAAGTCCCCGAGTATACAATCCAACTTATAACTACATCTATACATCTGCTGGTAAATGGTGAATCCCTGAGTATACAATCCAACTTTATAACTACATCTATACCTCTGCTGGTGAACGGTAAGTCCCCGAGTATAACAATCTAACTTATAACTACATCTATACCTCTGCTGGTGAACGGTAAGTCCCCGGGTATATAACCAAACTTATAACTACATCTATACCTCTGCTGGTGAATGGTAAGTCCCCGAGTATATAACCCAACTTATAACTACATCTATACCTCTGCTGGTGAATGGTAAGTCCCCGAGTATACAATCCAACTTATAACTACATCTATACCTCTGCTGGTGAATGGTGAATCCCTGAGTATACAATACAACTTTATAACTACATCTATACCTCTGCTGGTGAACGGTAAGTCCCCGAGTATAACAATCTAACTTATAACTACATCTATACCTCTGCTGGTGAACGGTAAGTCCCCGGGTATATAACCAAACTTATAACTACATCTATACCTCTGCTGGTGAATGGTAAGTCCCCGAGTATACAATCCAACTTATAATTACATCTATACGTCTGCTGATGAATGGTATTTCCGGGAGTATATAACCCAACTTATAACTACATATATACCTCTGCTGGTGAACGGTAAGTCCCCGAGTATACAATCCAACTTATAACTACATCTATACCTCTGCTGGTGAACGGTAAGTCCCCGAGTATACAATCCAACTTATAACTACTTCTATACCTCTGCTGGTGAACGGTAAGTCCCCGAGTATACAATCCAACGTATAACTACATCTTTACCTCTGCTGGTGAACGGTAAGTCCCGATAATACAATCCAACGTATAACTACATCTATACCTCTGCTGGTGAACGGTAAGTCCCAGAGTATACAATCCAACTTATAACTACATCTATACCTCTGCTGGTGAACGGTAAGTCCCCGAGTATACAATCCAACTTATAACTTCATCTATACCTCTGCTGGTGAACAGTAAGTCCCCGAGTAAACACTCCCACGTATAACTACATCTATAACTCTGCTGGTGAATGGTTAGTCCCCGAGTATACACTCCAACTTATAACTACATCTTTTCCTCTGCTGGTGAACGGTAAGTCCCCGAGTATACAATCCAACTTATAACTTCATCTATACCTCTGCTGGTGAACGGTAAGTCCCCGAGTATACACTCCAACTTATAACTACATCTATACCTCTGCTAGTGAACGGTAAGTTCCCGAGTATACAATCCAACTTATAACTACATCTATAACTCTGCTGGTGAATGGTAAGTTATTAACTACAACTTAAGTTCGGTCATGATTAAATTGATACGTCATCAATTGATAAATTATGTAATTTTACTAGAACTATTTTGCCTGTTCTCATTAGGCATGTTAGGTCCTTCGTCCTTAGTTGTTTTATGTGTTTTTTTGCATCTTTACCTTTTGGCTTCCATTGTTTCTAAAAGCTAAGTTTTTCTAGAAGCGTGTACGTGGAATTGAAATGTATTTGCCACTTGACATTGAACAAACAAAAATAAATCCTACATTTTATTTTGTATTTAATAAATACATTTATAAATCAGTACAGTTTTTATCTTTCAGCAGATAATAATTGTATTTACATAGATGCAAACAAAGCAGTTCTAAACAGTACAATTTAATAAGAGTAAATTCTTGTACTCACCCCGATAAGCAAGCCAAATGGTACATACAATCCATAACAATAAGTACTAAAAGTTCCAGCTTAATGCATATTTCCATGACTTTTCATATGGCATGCACCTCGTATGTGCGTTTATTGTATATCGTTCTTATTTTTAAATTGATATTATTTCCATAACTATCAATCTCAATCTTATTATCTTCATAGTGTGTTTATTTACTACTTCATGAATTTTCACCTGTTCTATAAGTACTAATTCAACTTTCTGATTAGATATCTGAATATGGAATAAAAGGTTTTGATAGACAATCTCAAGTAGATCCAATGTGATAGAAGGCCACCACGTAGACAGCTGTAACTTCCAAATAAACCTAAAATGCTTGCAGTGGTTTCTTTTATTTGTATCGTTATGAATGTTATTGAGATTTGAACAAGTTTACTGTAAATTGACTATTTTTGTATTTTTTTAAAATATTGTACTAACCTTTTTAGACTTCAGGGTCATTTTAGAAGACTCTTTGAAAACTTTGTGTTGAGCCCCAGATGTGATTTTATTTTCATTTTGTTCTTAAGTTTCTATATCACTGACTTAGACCGCCTATTCCCCTCATTATAACAAGCAAAATAATCGAATATAACTAGAAAACTACATACTCTCTTCTCTGCCAAAAATATAAAAACAAACAAACAAAAGTGGACGCCTTTGTAACACTGCTGATGAGTGTATGGTCTACAATTCGTATTGATATGAAGATAGCATTAAGAGTAATAAAAGATAGACATAGTTACATTTTATTCTAATTTTCAGGGTTAAAGAAATGGATTGGTATCACATTTTCATTTTAGAGTAACAGAAATGTGAAAGAACAGTGCCACACCTTTAAATAAGATTAAAAATTCCAAAAGAGTAGTTTGAGAGCAAATAAGGAAACCTATCAATTTCCCCTGAAAATTCCTATGATCTGTAGGAATTACCTGTATTATTATTGACCAATCCGTCATGTAAAGAATTCCCTCCTTTTCAATTCCTGACTATCAAATACATCAGCCTATATATTTGAATGGGAATAACTTGACAACTTCCAGATATACAGCCGAGACAGGAATATGGAGAAGAGATGTATTTATTTACCCCAGAATATCATTTGGTAATTCCGCTCGTCTGCATGTATATATATACGGTATATGGTTTCTATGTCTAAATAGTCTTACAGGTGTTTTTTTTTAACTAAACCCTTTTATTTTGCAGAATAGTTTAACACATACTAATATAATAAGAATAAGCATACTGACGAGATTTTGATTCTCATAATTTTAAATGGTTGTTAAACTTTGTCAAGTATAATTTGATTATTTGAAAATGTGCATGGTTTGTAAATATATCTACTCGAGCATTTTCAACCTTGAACGTGTAATTTTATATGCAATTCGTAAATATACTCAAGCCCAAAAACTTCTAGTTGTTGAAATTAATAAAACATTGAGTAATTTCAAATTTAGGTACATGATTTGTTAGAATAAAGATAACTTGCATTATCCTATTATTCATAACACATGTTCACATAATATTTATCTGCAACTAACAAAATCCAGTATTCCATGTTTGTATTAGTCCTTTTCAATGGGGTTGAGTTTTCGATCTTATGCCAATTTATGTTTTCCATTGCCTGTACATTGTCTCTTTTTGTCCAAGACACAAACTTGTCTAGTATTGAAGAACGTATGCTGATCTCTAGATACCTTTTGGTTACATATTTGTGTAGTTGAATTGATGATTTGAATGATTACAGTTCATTACTGTATACTTATTTCTATGTGAGAGGGTCAGCGCTATAAAACCAGGTTTAATCCACCATTTTCTACATTTGAAAATGCCTGTAGCAAGTCAGGAATATGACAGTTCTTTTCCATTCGTTTTTGATGCGTTTGGTTATTTGTTTTGCCATGTGATTATTGATTTTCCGAATTGATTTTCCTCTAAGTTCAGTATTTTTGTGATTTTACTTTTTTCTATTTTGATCAATTTGGGATGTTATACCCATATCTATTTTTATTAATTTGGGATGCACTTTTTAAATGAAAAAGAGACCAACCTTGACCATAGAAGCAACAGTTATGAGTTTCTTCACTGGAATTGTCAATTAGAAAATAGATGTAAAAATAGTTGGAATGGTTTAACTATCTTTTGTAAACATAATGTGTAGTTAAAGAAGTTTTTGAAGTTATAACAAAGCAGACAGTAGCGTTTAATTAAATATATTCTTATAAGTTATTATGACAGCCATGGATTTCCATATTCATGTACGGTTTGTAACTCTTATGCCACGTCAAGGTGAAGAATCGGATAAATCTGGTATCTAACGGTTCGGGTGGATTGACTTGGTGAGCACTGCTAGACGTGGTACCAGAGAAAGTCTGCAAAATACCAAATAACATTAAATGTCTGATTCTATACAAAAAATACGAATGGTATGGATGACATTATGATCAGATTAGCTAAATGCACTTCAAAATTATTTATATAATAGATATAGGAAGATGTGGTGTGAGTGCCAATGAGACAACTCTCCATACAAATAACAATTTAAAAAGTAAACCATTATAGGTTAAAGTACGGCCTAATAAAGTTTTATTGTTTTTACATCTACTTTTGTATCATTTCTAGATTTATATTACCATTATGCATATTTATCTTTTTAAGAAACTCAGTTTCATTACAATACATCCGTAAATTAATACCTATGTTTACAAACGAAAATACCAATCTCTGAAGTTAGAAATTCGTTAAGCGATTTTTCGTATTGGCGTTCATAAGAATGCTCTTGCCTAAACAATAAAAATCCAGATATAGACTAAATGAGGGACCTTGTTAGAATAGCCGATCATATAAACTGTATTTTCCAGTAATCTGGATTTGTTACACTACTTTATAAAATTACTTAGGCTTACTAGGAAAATGTAATAAGTTTGACCATTGCCCTTTTATCAAGCCGAGGGGAGACTGATGCCTGCCTTCTTAGTTTAAAGAGAAGCGAAAGATACAAGAGGGACATTCACACTCACAAGTCGCAAATAAACTGACAATGCCATTGCTAAAAAACACCAAAAACAAACCAGACAAACAATATTACACAAAACACATATATAAAACTAAAGACTGAGCAACGTGTCCTGCCCACCAAAAACTGGGGGTGATCTCAGGTGTTCTGGAAGAATAAGTTTGACGTGTATTCGTGTTACTGAATGAAAAACCCAAACACCTCAATTTAATCACTTACATATACATTTCCGTTGGAACTCGATGTGTAATTATGGAATATGTTTCCATCAATGCTATGTTGTATGTAGAAACTGCCAGTATTATAAGCTGAAGGGCTGGAACTTCGACCTTTGATTTGAAAGTTGTCTATATGAGATACATTTCCTAAAAGTAAAATTATTGTATTCTAAAATATAAATTCTAGAGTAGCCGTTGATAGCCGAGTATTTTTATTTTGTGTCTATGGTGAACTGCATTAGCAAATTGAAGACTACATTTGAAATATGTACACATGGTCATAATTGTTTGAACTCTAACATGTACAATGAAGCACCTCATAAAAACATAATTCTGGAATATGCTTGACGTCATAATCTACTGAATATTCGCAGTTACTAACAGCTAGTTCAAAGCCAATTAAAACTAATTAAAAACAAATATCCATCTAATACTAAAATTTGATAAATTCATATCAATTTCCATGTTTGATGATACTTCAATTGTACCTACTATGTGCAAAAAAGATATGTTAATGGTTTTTTTCTCCATATTTTATAATCTACCTTGATGAGTAACTTTTAATTAACTACAACTCACTATCAAAACAATTCCCAATTATCCCACATTTAAACTTCCCAGTTGTCCCACAAACATATTCCCGATTGTCCCACGTAATTACTTGTACCTGTAATTTCAAAAAGTGGGACAATCGGGAAGACATCGAACTCTTTTTGGTTTGTACTCCCAGCACTAAAGTATAGTTCATTTATTTATCAAATGAGTGTCGATTTTCTCAGAACAAGGTGAGAGATGAGGAAAAACCAACATTTGGGTAACTACATTTAAATACATATATATATATCAACAGTGTAATTTCCAAAAAAAACCCAACAACAAATATATGCACAATAGGCGAAAAAATTAAGAAATAATTGATGCCAGCTATACTTTATTGTAGTTTTAACGTGGGTTGCATTATATTCGTGATTATTTTTGCCAGAGCGATAGCGAAATTAATTTAATTTGTAAATGTTCCGCCGGTTATTGTAGCATTGGTAAATATGTTCATATCTGATAGAGGATTCCTTGATAAAGTTATGCTGACATTCGACTTGGCAGGAGGGGCCCTTTGACAGAGATTTATTTATACTTGCGGTAGTCCAAATAATTACGACGTCTGGCAAGGCTATTTTAATTTTTTTTTCTGGGACGCCTTCCTTCAACGGCGTCCCAGAAAAATAAATAAAATAGCCTTGCCAGACGTCATAATTATTTGGACTAAACTTGCGGTAGCTACACCCTGTAAAGTTGATAAAAGGGCACGTACGTCTTTGTGCATCTGACGATTTCAAATGCTGTATTACATGATGATTAAAATTAATACCGAGAGACAATCTTGTTGCATTTGTAAAATGGATTGGAAACCTTGGTGGTATATTGGTAATTACGCCTATTTTTTTTTTTATAGGAGAATGGGGTTCGATTCCCTGCTTGGGTCAATCCATTTTATCATAAATATGAAACAATTTTGTCATTTCAGCTGTACAACAGTTATAATTCACCTATACTTTATTTTATATTTTATCGTCAGATCATATGTTTCAATGAAATTATTATATACATGCCTTTTAACAAGATAGATGAAACGTGTTTTTCAGTGGGAGGGGTTTTGAAGTTAGAACAGCCAACATGAACGTTGCGGTATCTAGGTCAAATATAATGTATGTCAATTTCGAATAGTAGCACATTGTTGTCATTGTAAAAGTATTAGTAACAAAATATGTATCATATTTTAGTGTTTGAAAGTGTCCCAAGTTAATGAAATACATTAAATGCGTATACCAATTTAATAAAATTCATTTTTCTGCCGTGGTCAATATACGCATGTGTAAACTAATTTTATTGGATAATAAAGTACGGTCAATAAAGTATGATTTCTTTACAAAGCTAAAGAAGCATGTCATATTAGAATAAGTGAATAATTCATCATCTACATTTCTTAGCTTAATTTGACAAAATTGAGCCAAACTGGCTGCTAAAAACGAATTATTATTTCGCTATTTCACTTTCATAAATGTTTGGGAAAAAAACAAGAATGTGTCCTTAGTACACGGATGCCCCATCCGCACTATCATTTTCTATGTTCAGTGGACCATGAAAACTCTAATTTGGCATTAAAAATAGAATGATCATATCATAGGGATTATGTGTACTAAGTTTCAAGTTGCGTAGACTTCAACTTTATCAAAAATTACCTCGACCAAAACTTTACCCTGAAGCAGGACAGACGGATAAACGAATGAACGGACGGACGAACAGACGAACGGACGCACAAACCAGAAAACATAATGGCCATACATGGGGCATATAATCATAGTTCAGATTTTTAATATAACTTGTAGCTAGTGCACCTTTTATCAACACTGTGATGCAAATACACAATTATTAATCATGGTTAGAAACAGACTTTAAACGCGATAGCACATCGTCATTTGTACGGATATGTTGTTTACCGTGCCCGGAAATTTAGAAACGATCCTGGTAAACGTATCGATCCTTTAAATAATTTTTTTTAAAAAGGTAACCAATTCAACAATGTAATTAGATCTTTGAATATTGTTTATCTTTTTATTGGTATAAATATTATTTTTTTTATCAGTAAACTAAAACCAAACTAAATATTATTCTTATATGCATATGCACTTTCATGGATCTACAATCTGCAGTTATCTGTATCTTGGTATTGTGCACGGTCATGTTTTCTTCTGACTGTTTTGACGTATTTACACTAAATCAGTTTGATGTTGGATGTAAACTGATTGATAATTTAGTTTTAGATACATGATTTTTTAATAAGTTGTTTTTGGTTTTGAATCTTCTGTCAGTAACTGTCAGTACTATCATATCTGTACTTACTGTATTATTGTTGTTGGGATGTACAAGTACTCGGTCACGTCCACCCTGTTTATGTTAGATGTATTTCTATTTGTATCCATCTGATGAGTTAGCTTCCATTACCTGATTTTTATAGGTTGTTCTCATGTTGTGCTATTACTGTCCCAAGTTAAAAGGAAGTTTGGGAGCCCACTTACATGTTTAACCCCACCGTATTCTGTATGTATGTATAAAACAAAGATGTGGTGTATTGCCGATGAGACAGCTCTTCACAAGAGTCCAACAGTAAAAGAGTGTTTGTCCCAAGTCAGGAGCCTATGGTTCGGTTGCTATCATCTGTACTTTGACCTTTAGTTGTTAATTTCTGTGGCATTTGGTCTTTTTGGTAGTAGAGTTGTCTCATTGGCATTGATCCACCACATTCTCAAATGACAAAGATAGCAAGTAATGATAGATCACATTATGGCCTAAAACTCATTTGCAAATGGCTTTACTCAATAGAAGTTAAACTATTGTCTAGTGTACCTTGTGAATATTGATATACAACCTCGTCCTATTGCATATGCAATGAATGATTAGAAATTATATCTTCAAACCAAAGAGGCAATTTCAGATTCGTGGTGGTACTAACATAAAATGCATAACAATTGTTTCTTTCTATATATTTTACCAACCTAAATCTACTTGTAAATAAGACGTTGAATCCATTCCGTACCATCCACCTGCATTCCATCTTGCATCTTTCGCCGAATACGTACTGTACATATTGTATCCTGTTAAACTGGCATCGGGTATAGCTTTGGCGTTTGTTGGTCCAATTAGACTGTTACTGCGACAGTCTTTTTATGGAGACAATTGGTTAAAATGATAAATTGTATATTAATTAAGCTATATTTGAAATGTTTTTGTTTTTATCTCTTTGAAAATTATTGTTTAAAATTGAAAGCTTATATTTGCTAATTTGCCTGTTTTCTTGCTTTTAAGTTCATGGCTCTTTGCGAGCTATTGTTTGCTTTAAAGTTCATCTGGGTCTTTTTGAGCTATTGCAATTACTTAAAGTCCGTCCTCCGAAGTCGTCGTAAACGTTTACAAAAATTATCTCCTCTAAAACCACTTAGGTCAAGGAATAATAATTTCCTACTTCCTTTTGGTCATTTAACCAATCTGTTACCTATTTGATAGTGAAAAACAAACAAACAATGGCGTTTCATATAGCGTAACGCTTTTTGTGATGTTTTGTGGTACATCTTTCACATAGAACACCACTTTAAATTATGTATAGCGTAAACACGAAATAGGTGATCCTATTATCTTTTAACATCATTGAACGTACATTTACGTAATGGATTTGAAATTGGAGATTTCATGACTTTTAGATAAATTTAGGAACAGTTTTTGTAGATTTTATGTGCTTTCTTTACAAATGATATGAAGCTATTTTGATATTTAAGATAATACGTAAGATAAATGTATTTTATATTTGTTTTTCAGTAAAAGTTCTACGAGCTTAAGCTTTACCAAAATCTGTGACATAGTTATTTACCGTAACTTATCCAATTTTAACTAAATTCCAGCTACATGATTTTAAGATACTTAAAATACTTTTTTGTTTCTGCCATCAAACAAACAAGGCTGCCATGACTAAAATAAACTAGAAGGTTAAATCAATTTAAATTGTCTTATTAAAAAAAACCAAGCTTTTGTAGAAATTATGACAGGGCGAAAATGGTCAGAATGCATGAACTACCTCCTTTCCTTGATCAGATCACTCCTTTTAGGAGTTATTGCCTATAAATAGCATGTTTTGAATAGAAAAGTTTTTAAGCCTTGACCTATTATCTTGGAAACTGTTTTGTATAGATAGAAACTGTAAAATGAAAAGTTGGAGCAATAGAAGATCTTCAAAATTGCCTATATGACCGACACCTCTTGATATAATAAAGGAGCTATTGCCCTTAAATGATGATTTTTCATTAGTTTATGAGTTTGTCTTTTGTTTTGAATAGTTGATAAGAGAATGTCAATCCAGTCTGTTGAGAGTCTCATAATGAATCTAATTGTGTTTGGTTTTTTTTATTTGAAAGAGTGAGACATTGTTGGCCTATTATTATTTTATTATTTTGATACGTACCAATTTCACATCTAAGACCACCATATGGGTTGGGACAGTAACACTTGTATCCCGTAGTTTCATCTAAACAAACGCCTTGATGGACACAGGGTTTCTTTGTGCAATATATTATTCCTAAGTAAGAAAGAATAAAATGTCAAGATATGGTTGTTTTTTATTTGTTATTTAATGTACTTATATCAGGAATCAAAGTTCGATCAGTCTGTTTTCAAAAAAGCATATTTTGGAAAGCATGTCTTGGAAAAAATGAAGTAGTTCAGAACAAAAATGCACCGAAAAATGAAATATGCTTACCACGGGTAACAATTTTGAATACACTATCAGCAAAATGACCATGTATATCTGTAGCTCTAATTGTTATTGTGTAAGTGGCGTCAGAATCCGGAATCAGTCCATGTATTCGACCGGAATCAGGTTCTAGTTTTACCCCAGGTGGTAACATTCCGGCTACAATAGCATACACAATCGGTTGTCCTTCCGGATCCTACAACGACATAATGTTAACTAAACTCACATTAATATATAGTTTTCTTATGAGACAACACAATTTTTTTTAATCTGATACATAATTTTGTACTTTGGAATTTAATGGTTCTTTAGGTAATTTTATTGGAGTGCAAAAGCGTGGACCGAAGCACATTTTTTATGTAGCCCGGAAAAATCTATAAGTTTTCGACCTGACAATTCTAATAATAACATTTATATGCTATGATAATGAATTTATGAGAGAAAATCAAGTTTTAAAATTTCATTTGTTCTCCTGTGCAGTGTTATCACGATGTCATGATAATCACTTATGCTCCGTTTAATAAGATTTTCAAATAGATATAAGAAGATGTGGTATTTATTGCCAATGAGACAACTCTCCATCCAAATCACAATTTGTAAAAGAAAAACAATTAAACGCTAAAGTACGGTATTGAATACAAAGCACTAGCTCACACCGAACAGCAAGCTATAATAAAGGGTCCCACAATGACTAGTGTTAAACCAATGAAACTGGAAAACCAACAGTCTAATCTATATACAAACGAGAAACTTTTAAGAACAACATCAACAAACGACAACTACTGAACATCAGATTCCAAACTTAGAACAGGTGCAAACAAATGCACCGGGGTTAAACGTTTTAATAGGTAACATTCTTCACCCTTACCCAGCCAATAGTATAATATAGGAAGACACACTATAAAATGTCAATTGAAATGGCTGAACTCAATCAAAAGGCATAGTAACACAAGTGCACATACATTGAACGGAAACATTTGATCTATGAGACAATATAAATACAAAAACAAATTAAATAAGTTTTGAATAAATAAAGACAACAGTAGTATACCGCTGTGAGATGTTGAATAATTTCAGAAAGTCAACCATAAAGGCTCGAATATATGTCTACAGATTAATGATCTTTAAAAGTGTAAAACATGCCGCCATGTAGTTTCAGAGGATACGATTTTTAAAATTGACGTACTGCTTCTGGCTTTAATTCTTTTATCGGATCAGAACCAAATGTCAAACATTTGAATGAGACCTTTTATACAATTCTATTTTTTATTTTGCATGCATTGCCTATTTATTGGTTAAATGTTTTAGCCTTTCAATGACACAGTCTTCAGTGTTCCTATAATATATGATTGAAAATAAGAGTTGTAACACATACCATTTAAAAAATGCATTTACATAATTTATACCTTAGCTATGACGTTTACATCTATTTTGTCTCCTGCGTGAAATTCTCCAATATATCCAAACGTAGAATGTTCTTCCCAGATAGGAGGTTGACTCAGAATCAGCTGAAATGAATTGAAATCAATTTGGGCCAATAATGAGAGCTTGGTATAGGGTATAACCAACTGCTCGCATCGTTTTCACACCTCTGTCTGACCCACAATTGATTTTTTTCCATTTGTTCACTCATATTTGCTTTTTGTTTCTCAGTAAACACACAAGCCTAATCTTGCAAAAATAAATGTATTTGTTTGTGTTACACAATTATTAAAATGCAACCAACTTCACAATACTTCGTTATTATATTAAAATTTTGTCTTTGGCAATTCATAATTTTACTATAACAATTGCCAAAGACAAAATTTTAATATAACAATTGTCAAAGACAAAATTGTAATATAACACTTTCAAAAAACCAAAATGTGTTCTTGCTTATTTTTTATACAACCAAACACTTCAAAAAAATACATTTAAAATATAGCTAATATTTTAATTGTATATTGTTAGTTTTTTTAACGTTTTATTTGTTTATGTTTAAAGTATCAAACTAAGGGGTAACAAAACTTGATGTTCGTATCTGACAAACGTGCAATGTATCGGCAGTTGTGAGTGGTCATTCTCTTATCATTTGAGTTGTCTAGCTTTCCCCCTTGAGGTAAGTTCAGCTGTACAGTTTACTGGCATTTAAATAAGTATTCGTCTTTTTTCTAGTAGAGGAAGACAATTAGGATGTTCTTTCTCCATCATTCCTTTACAAGTTATAACTCAGTCAAAGGTGACCTAAGATGCATTTGGCCATTATTTGAAGTTCCTTTTTATATAGCTCTGTAACTGTTTCGGTCTTTATGCATGCTTGTCTTTCAAATATTCAATATTTAGATGGATTCATGACAAAATTGTGTTTTGGTGATGGTGATGTGTTTGTAGATCTTACTTTACTGAACATTCTTGCTACTTACAATTTTCTCTATCTATAATAAACTTGGCCCTTTAGTTACAGAGGAAAATATTTTGTGAAAAATTTACATAATTTACCAAATATTAATGAAAACTGTTAAAAACTGACTTTAAAGGGCAATAACTCCTTAAGGGGTCAACTGACCATTTTGGTCATGTTGACTTATTTGTTGATCTTACTTCAGGGCAGATAAAGATTGACTTGATAAATAATTTAACCCCTCGTCAGATTTGCTCTAAATGCTTTGGTTTCAGAGAAAAAAGCCAAAATCTATATTTTATCCCTATGTTTTATTTTTAGCCATGGCAGCCATCTTGATTGGTGGGCTTGGTCACCGCACATATTTATTAAACTAAATACCCTAATAATGAGTGTGGCTAAGTGTGCTTAAATTTGGCCCAGTAGTTTCAGAGGAGAAGATTTGTGTAAAAGATTACAAAAATTTACGAAAAATTGGTAAAAAATAACTATAAAGGGCAATAACTCCTTAAGGGGTCAATTGACCATTTTGGTCATGTTGACTTATTTGTAGATCTAACTTTGCTAAACATTATTGCTGTTTATAGTTTATCTCTATCTATAACAATATTCAAGATAATAACCAAAAACGGCAAAATTTCCTTGAAATTACCAATTCAGGGGCAGCAACCCAACAACCGGTTATCCGATTCATCTGAAAATGTTCAGGGCAGATAGATCTCGACTTAAGGTAACACGATACCGAATGACGTTACGCCACGAGTTACCGTTCCTGACGTTATCGAATAACGTTCACACAGACAAGCCAATGTAGCAGGTTTTCACAAAGTGATTAAATGATAAAAAAGAAATATTTTTGATTACTATGTGACATTTTTAACGGTAACTTTTTCTAGATGCAGAGTGCCGAGAGTTTTGATGCAATATATAACGGTTAACTTATTTGCTTTATCGTTTTCCGGCAATTCTACTACTCATCGTTAATCTTGTATTAAAAATGTATTACATTACTTTTAAATATTCTGTTTCTTTAATATTTAAGCATCTGAAAGATTTATCTATATATGTTCTTATGCATAATAGACTGAGTTTTATCACTTTATTTTATTCTTGGTTTATTTTTGCAATAAATACTTATTCATGATGCACGCCGTATCCCCATCAAAATTCTGTTTTGAAAATAGAAATACAATCTATAGAAACTTAGTATGATGTGTAATAAACACTGGCAATTGTACATCTATTAATTCTTGTTATAAAAATGGTCGTTTAAAACACCGCTCGATCAAAATGGAAAAAGGAAATTTATTTGGATGAGAATACGGATAGAATTAGGCGAGAAAAACACAATACAAGCAGACTTTGAAACTCATACAGAAAATAGTTTGTTAATATGGAATGCAAAGAAATGGTTTAACATGGTAATTTTGCCTAATGACTTTCTCTGTGTTCCAGTATAAACAGTCTCTGAAATTCATTGGTTGTACAGAGCAAATCCGATATAGTTTCGGAAACATTTTAAAAATAAAGTGCTAGATTTGTAGTCCTATAGACAGTTGATAGTCGGGACCGGCTCTAATCAGACTGGTTCCGTTACAAAATTTTCTCTCGAAAAAACGACTGACTAATTATTATTCAAACGGTAGAAAGAGACTGAAATAGCTAGATCTTGAAATCATTTAGATTTTATATTCGTGTTAATTTACGCTTGCATGGGTATTCGGTGGTAGTGTGTTTTTCAGTTTGTGTGATTAGAGATGGAAATAATTATATATAATGTACATGTACAAGTTCGGAGACAAAACGACTGGAAGAGAATTAACATTATAGTTGCCCTTTTAGGCCCTGAGGGGCATATTGCTCACATACTAGGCGTCGGGAAAAGCCTGAGTTTTTAGAACAAGCATGCAGCTTTCATGTAGATCTATATACATGTAAAAAAGAACTGTATGTATTTCTTTGTGTGGATAAATATACTATATATATGTTCATTGTTATATAAAATGTATTTGTACTAGCTTTAGAAACACGATGCAAAGCGAGACTCGCCGAGTTTTCCACTTGTTTCGTAGTGAGTACAAACACGCTTTATATTTCTGACAATGTACATAATTTTTACATTTTGTTTATATCCTACAATTTACACCCCAAGGGTGACTAGAGATGGTCACTTGGTCTTATTTCGACCGGCAGTAAAATGCTTTCAAAGTGGGGCGTCCATTTGGCTGTGCGGGTTGTATTGTCTATTGTTAACTTGTTCTCGTCCTGAACATGCATAAAATATTTGCCACTGGACGTTAATCAACCAGCAATCAATCCTACAATTTACAACCATCACTTGAAACTTTAGTTGTTAAAATTTAGATTCAAAGAAATCAACAAAGTTTGCGAACATTTACGCACAAAGAATTATCTACGTTACCGCTTGCTCATTATGGAAGCGGGGCAACATGAGACTTTATTTGTAAACGTACAAATACAAAGAAAAATATATGGAATATGTTATATGTACAACAGTTGGCTGTTAGTATGATAAACGGAGATATAGGATATGCAATTAATAAGAAATCAACATCTGGACATTTAACGACACCAAAACCAAAGACATCAAGCAAATTGTGACTAATGCTTATTGGACGAGTATCTTTTTATTTCTAATTTGTAGTTTTAGTAAACGTTGGGCTCTAAATTGGAGAGTTTTGATAAGTTTATGGAGTATAATTATCACAGTAACATTTCAGTCTCTTAGTACATATTTCTTTAAGTCTTAAAGTCTCTTAGTACATATTTGTTTAAGTCTTAAAACTTTTGTTCTTCTGGAGAAAATTCAAACAAATTGAATATTGAAATAAGGAGGTGCGGTAAAATTGCCAATTAATCAACTTTCCCCCAAAGAAAAAATGACTGAAATGTTAGCTTGCTCACATTGCTACTTCATTTTAGATCTCCATATTACCTTTCCGTTATATGAACTGCATATTCAAAAATATGTTTTGTCACCAAAATCCTAATAGAGCACATATATCATCATATAGTTTCACCCATGTCCGTTCGTAGTCTTTTTGCTTCAGGTTTAAATTATGTACCTGGTGTTACTACTCATATTAAAGGTGCGCATATCGTCTGGGTTTTCTTTATTTTATGTTCAGGAAAGGTTGCTGGATTATGCATTTTAATAAAATATAAAAGGCACGCAGAGTACAGACTCCGCCTTACATCTCCAACATGTGGAATTTCAAGCTGGAACTTTTATATTTCGCAGTTATTTTTACTTTAAAGAATACATATATGATCTCAATATTTGTTTTGTAAATAATTTTCCACAAATGACAGACTGTTGAACTTCGTAAAATTTTGCAGTTTGCAATGTTTGTCCGACTTGCTGAGCAACCAACTCACACATTTACACCACGCAGAGTACATTATACTAATGTACGTAGCAAGTCAAGAATATAAGTTTTGAATTTTTCTTTGAGTTTGTTATTTCACTTTTTAGAATGTGTATTTTTTCAGGATCATTATTTCCACAACTAGCAGAATGTTAAACCTTTTTTTGACTGGTGCATCAAATGTGTCCTTTATAAACAGCTGTTTTCAAAATTGTAATGTATCGTCCCGAACATGCATGAACTATTTGCCACTGAACGTTGAACGACCATCAAAAACCGCGCAACTGTTAACTGAATCAAATTTTTATACTCTATTTCTGCGTGGATGAAGCAATGATACCACCGTTGTCTTAAATGATGGAGTTAAAAACTCAGTAATTCAAACTAATTAAATTTTGGAATAAAGATATTATTTGAATAATCTTATTGTAAAAATTTACCTGAATTTAACGTGTTCCAAATTCCGGTGATTTATTTATGAATTATTATCATTAGATTCACGTGGAACCAAACCAACCAGTTCAAGCAAGTTTCAGGTATATGAGCTCGTTTGGTGTGAAAATCAGACGAGATTAATGGTAATTCATGTGAGTGAAATTTCCATGTGCAGGACGAAATAAATTATATCAGTAGAATTTTATATTGCATTACTAGGAAATTTACGAAACCCGACATGAGAAATGAAAATAAAAAAAAAATCATTCAGATCCCGACACATATTTTGTTTTCCATATCTCTGAGTAGTAGGAATAACGTTACATTCTGTATTCAATAACGTCACATGTTTTCGGTCAAATTCTAAGGGTACCAATCAACTTTGAAGCCATTTATCTCAAAAACAAGGATGGTGACATATGATTTTCTATACGTGTATGGATTCAGCTTGCAATCCTGGATATAACGTTAGTTTTTTGTTGTTCTCCGTATATAAGAACATAGGCATTCATTGGAAAATCTATAAAGGTAAGCCGAAAAATAGGCATTTCCCCTATATACCTATGTAAATTTGTTGTCAAAATTGACGTTTTCCTATGAAAATACCAAGAAAACAAAAATGGTGACCCCCATTTTTTATTACATATTCCGATGTAACTCGATTCAAAGAACACGTGTGCCAAAAAGTTTGGAAATCGGGAGATATGCCATTCGGTATCGTGTTACCTTAATAAACAATTCAACGCCGTATCAGATTTGCTCTGAATGCTTTGGTTTCAGAGTTATAAGCCAAAATCTACATTTTACCCCAATGTTCTATTTTTAGCCATGACAGCCATCTTGGTTGGTTGGCCGGGTCACTGGTCACATTTTTAAACTAGATACCCTAATGATGATTGTGGCCAAGTTTGGTTAAGATTAGCCCAGTAGTTTCAGAGGAAAATTTTTTGTAAAAGTTAACGACGACGGACGACGACAGACGATGGACGCCAAGTGATGAGAAAAGCTCACTTGGTCCTTTGGACCAGGTGAGTTAAAAAAGCTCCTTGTAAGCATGCCATTTATAAAGTTTTAATTTTTTAACGGTATTGTTTTGTTGTGCCCACTGGGTTGATGCCACTGCTGGAGGAGATTTATTTCCCCAACAGTATTACACGCCCAGTAGTCAGCACATCGATATGTTCATAATTATAAATTAACTGTTAACAAAACTTTGAATTTTTGAAAAGACGAAGGCTCTTCTACCTCAGGAATAGATCACCTTAGCTGTATTTGGTAAAACTTTTAGGAATTTTGGTCCTCATTGCTGTTCAACGTCGTACTTTATTTTGCCTTTTAAACATGTTTTGATTCTAGTGTCAATGATGAGTCTTATGAAGACGAAACGCGCGTCTGGCGTAAATAAAAAAATTTAATCCTGGTATCTATGATGAGTTTATTTGTCTCCATTCATACCGACATCCAAGTTAGCAGTTTCGTTAATGGTTGTCTTTATTGAAACTCGGATAGCTTGCCTTTAAATGATTTAGTTTTGAATACATATAGCCTTTGAAATGACCTGTAAGCCCATTCATAACTTGTTTAAACTTGGTCTAACAATCTGTTTTCTGTTGATGGCCTTTTGTTATCCGGAACCTTACTGACAATGCAAAATACAATAATGATATATTTCTTGAATTTCTTAAATAAGTACAGTACACTGCATTGACGTAAAAATTACAATCCAACGATATACCTGTATTATATAATTTAAGTCTTCATTATCAAAGATGACTTTGCCTGTTTCATTGTATCCAATCTTTATATCTCCATTATTACTCTACAATTAATAAAATAAATAAACGACAGATTCTTTAAATCTCTACATACATCTTCTGAGTATATACAGATGTAAAAGTAAACAGTCTGTAATCTATAACGTATTTCTCTCATTCCCGTCTAATCAAACAAGACGGTAGTGTATATAATATGATAGACTTTAACAATTATTGTTTTGTTTGTAGTTGTGTATTATTATACCGATATTTTATGTGCCCTTTCTGTACTCAAGTTTATTGTACACCTTTGCCTTGCCATATTTCACTAATCAAAATAAAAGCTGATAGGGCCTAGAGATCTTATACATATAAACATGAACACATACATTGTAATTGTCTACATAATGGTCTACTTAGCCGTTCTTTTCATCTGTACATGTCTTTTGAACATTTCGTGTTGTCCATGTTGTTGTCTCTTTGGCGAAATCGAAATTGAATTTAAACGTTTATAGACCTATTACAATTTATAGGGTTATAAGAGAAAAGTCCTTCTTTGCCAGTTTTAAGACATAGAGTACATTGCATATACAAATAAAATGTAACATAAACATTTACCTTCATAGTAAAATCACCAGAGGTAGCAGCATGAACTAAAACATGAGGTGGAGTTACTAGCATTGGACTGAAAAGTATAAAGTTATTATTCCTTATATTCCATATTAAGGAAAAGGGCAATTGTCACTATATACATGTAGAAAAAAATATATAGTTTTCTCGTTTGAATTGTTTTACATTTGTCATTTTAAAGCTGAGTATACGGTTTAGGTTTTACTCATTGTCGAAGGCCCTACGGTGACTTTTGGTTGTTAATTTCTGTGTCATTTGGTTTCATGTGGAGAGTAGCCTCATTGGTAATCATACCACATCTTATTATTTATATATATATATCCTGTTCATTATACAGAAAAAAATAACACAAGTTTGGATGTGATGCACTTTACACGTGTTCATTAAATGACGAATTTTTGTTAGATCATTGACGTGCATATAGGCCTCGCTTATTGCAATACCATAAAGAACGGAATTAAAATGTACAATGTAAAGATATAAAAAAATAAAATTGGCGACTCTTTCAAAAAACATAATTATTACAATAAACTTGACTTGACGGTTAATTGAACTGAATTTTTTTCACAAAATAGAGCTGAAGGATATCAAAGAAATATTCAATCTCATGCATGCAAGTCGAAATCCAACTGACAATGTCATGACCAAAAATGAAATGCAAAAGACGACTAAATTACAGACCAGTATACAAAACATAACATATAAAACTTAAGGCTGAGCAACACAAACATAATCAAAAACCAGGGGTATTTTTATTTATGTGGAAGATTGTTTGTAAAATGAGCCGCCTTTATTAAAAGGGGCAAATAATGCAATCCAGATTACTGGCTACAACTTTAAATATTATAAGTAACTTACTCAAAATTAGTTTGTGATGAAATAATGGAAACAAGAGAAAATCCAAACAGAACAACAAGCGCCATCTTGGCAGCCATCTTTGAATCAATTCTTCGTTAGATGAGCGTAATTTTTGAAGGGAGGAACTTCAGTTGTCTGTCAAGGTATGCTGCCGGCCTCTTCGACCTTGTTGAAGAAAATATAAGTACGAAGTTACGGACCTACGACCTGAAACCAAGATAGAGATATATTCATAATTATGTTTCTCGGATAATATGAATTTTAATCCATTTATTAAGTTTTGATGATGATAAATATTACATGTGTTTGTTTTAGTTGCTTTGAAGTTAAGGTTATAAACAAGTTGGAAACTCTTTGTTTCTAGGTGGAAATGAACTTTGGATTAATGAACTAGGAAGTAGCCGTATCTTTCTGTAGGAGGCAAACACATCTTGATGACCTCGCTTTCAGCTCAGTTTTTCATAATATATCATGTCATTGTGTACAATGACCAAAATCATTTTTATGTTGTCAAGATTTTAAAAACATTTCAGGTAAATATTTTTTTTTGAAAAACAAGAAATTAAAAATGTAAAAACTAATTCTGTAAAACTATTTCTAGAAATTTTGCTTTGATTTTCACTTTAAAATTAGCGAGTTTTGTACTGTTTGCTAATTAGATACATGTAGATAGAGCGAGAGAGAAATAATCAGATAAGGATTTGCATGTTTGGTCAAGAATTTCAAATCTGTTTGCAATGTGCAGTTGTATATCATTATAAACCTTTGCCTACAAAATCCCCCCTTTTTTAAAAATAAACCAACTCTATATCGTATGTGGTTGGGAGAAACACTCAGCTCCTTTAGCCGGATTTGCATAATGGTGTGACGATCTTCAAATAATTTGTTTAAACAAGCCACGACATAAAATTTACTGTCGATTTGCAAAGATTTTTCGTCAACGAAAGATGAATGCAATAATAGTTTTAATATTTATCAAACTAGCGAATCAGTGAAATGTTTGGTCTATAAAACGTCCATGTGTACCTCAGCTTTGTATGTGTGTTGTTGACATTTAAAGCACTGTTAAGTTCACTCATAGTTTCTTAATCAATTCATTATACAGAATGATACCATATAGGTTTTTGCTCTGAGGTTGTGAATTACTAAACCCGTACGTACGTGGCAGTTGCAGTAATGCTTAGGATTGCCAGTTTCCCTGATGGAGGGCGGTTGTTCTCTCCGGCACTGTTAAGTGATAAAAAGTGCCCGCCTCGATATAGCTGACAAAGAAATGATTTTTAACAATCAGTAAATCAATCTATAAAATTTGGGTGACCTTTCATAATCTTATAATATAATTTTGATGCCTTTTATTATTGGGTTAATATTTTATTTGTGCTCACTATATAGTCTTATTTGGTTGCTGCTAAAGTATTATTCACATCTTATCTAGGTTATTTCTGACTGGTCGTATTGAAACATTGGCTATATTTTTAGCTCAGTTGTGTTATCGTAATATACCATAGTTTAGTTTCCCAGATAAGAACAGTTTATGAATTACTGATATCTAAACGTTAGTTAAACATACATTGCCAAAATCACAAAAAATGGCTACCATCAGCGGTTTAATATTATCTGCATGCTTCTTGACAATTTATGCGAGGTAAGAACTTTTAAATAATATATCACAATATTTAATAAAAACATTAACAAGACATACATAACATACAGATGCTTTTATATATACATTGATGGTAACTCGACAATTTCAAATTAAAACAATCTGAATTAGATAATTTGTTTTAAAGTTAATATAGATTTCCATATGTGTGTACTTTTTTTCGAAATTTAGTTTCAATTGACATTTTTTATTTTCAAATCTAAGATTGCCTCAAGTTTTAACTGAGGTCCGCCTTGCTCATTCTATGTTGTGTTTTGAGTACTGTGTACTGTTGTTTGTTTGTGTTTTTTTTTGTACTTTTGTTTTTTTGCCATTGCGTTGTTTTTTTCGACTTTTTTGTTTTTTGTTGTTGTTGAGCATGACTTTTTTTGTACTGCTTTAGTGTCATGCATAAATAACCCATATCATTTGTTTTTCTATTATGAGTTTGAATACCCCCTTGGTATCCTTGGCCTCTCTTTTTCTGTCATTTTTTTATTCAATGTTTATTCATTCATACCTTGCACTGTATTGTACATTTTTATTATTTATATATGTTGTTATTTGTTTTTGTTATAACATTTCATTCGTTTTATCTTCAAAAACTGAGTAAAAATTTCTGTTTACCCATTTTATTTTCAGTTTCTTTGACATACAGTACCCTAATGTGTACATAACAGCCGAAAATGGAGGCAATCTAACAATACAGGTAACTATGTTTCAAAATTTAACACATATTCATTAAAAGTTTAGTAACTGCTTATCTTATATTACCAAAAAGATGCAGAACATGTCTCAGCAACATTTCATAGTTTTTAGCATATTGTCATATTGAAAAATTAAATTATTGATGGCTAAGGAATAAGGAGCAAACGTAAATACAAAAATAAAATGTAATAAGAGAGCGAACTGTCTTACCCGGCTTATTCTGTATATGTTTCAGTTGGAAAAGGCATAGCTTCATGACAATAGAGCGGTAAAAAATATGCTATTGTTACAAATGTATGATATCTCATTCGCATACATGACAATCTTTTCTAATTTTGAAGGCAGGACCACAACAAGGCAACATCTTTATGAAGCCAAATGGAAATGGCACTGTTTACATTGGACATACAGATATGCTTAAGTTATTTGAGGTATAGTAATTTAAAAAAATATAACACAAAAAAAAAACATAGGTTGCACATTGTCTTGTTAAATACTTAAATTTGTTTTTATGTTTATATTCTTTCAATTCTTCCAACCAGAAGCATATTTTAATTGATTAAACAAACATTAACACCTAACATTTTGGTATAATAAGCCTATATTATATCATGTCTGCGAATCATGCAAAACTGATTTACATTTTCATACAGAATTGTGCAAAAAGTAAAATCACAAAAATACTGAACTCCGAGGAAAATTCAAAACGGGAAGCCTGGTCCCTTTGGTCCATGAGTCTTATTGCTTCGTTTATCATGTGAACCTAATTTAGACAAAAGCTTAGCCGTAGGTAGTTTAAACGTTTTTAATTTGAGTATGCGGAGGGCCACAACACATCGATTGTTGACCCTATTTGCAAGGGTTTTGTGAATTTACCAAAACTACAATTTGGTCCTACGAATGGACAACAACACCATTTCATGTCATGTTAAAATGATATTTGTAACTATAACATAAATATTTTGAAAAATATTGCAATGCTTGTATTTATCTCATAATTATAATAGTTAACAAACTTACTATATTTTGTGTTTGTAGATTGTTAACAGTTTACCACCGACATGGAAGGTTAACTCAGCACATGGCAGTCTTGGAGTGTTTGCTGGAGGACAGTCTGTCAACTTATTGTTGGAGGCAATTGTAAGCATTGATCATTCCGTTCTATGGTGAAACAATTGAAGCATTTATTAGAGTGGTAATTGGATAAAGAGTCTTTTTTGTGAATCATTGCTTTAATTCAGTTATAAAACTTGAACAGAAACATAAAATTATCTTTGTAAGTTGGGCATACATGCGTATACGGAGGGTATTAAGGAACAGAGAAACATGAAAACAATCTTACCTAAAAATTAAAAATATATATTAATTGTTATCAGTAACACATTTTAAATATCTTAAGTTTCAATGTTTGAGTTCAAGTTATATTTTACTATTTGGTCGCCTTATTACTATGTTTATCAATTCATTATCTTTGCAGGATCCCGAAGGTGGTAAAATGAGATTTGAGAAAGTATCTGGAGCTTTCCCTCCAGGTGTACACCTTGACAAGACTACAGGTCGACTAACCGGAAATGCACCGGACGTAGATGCTACGTACGAGTTTGGAATTCGTGTCACTGACGCTCATGGCAAATATGCTGATCAGATCTTTTCAATCGACACAAGAGGTATACTGTTTTGATCATACGCGGGAAAATGCAATTTTGTGTCCCTTCTGTGTATAATATGTTTTATTTGCTTACGTAGTAATAGTATTTGGCTTTTTTAACTCGATATTCCCTACAGAATATGCAAAATGATGTCATAATCCTGTTTACTAATAAGATTGTAGTAGAACATTTTAAACATAACTTTTCTCTAAGTTCATATTGTGCAATGTAGTGATGCGTCATTTTTGTTTTCGCGATATTTTAATATAAAAATACATTTTTTGACAAAGGGCATGTCGTTTAAAGACCCATTTTAGATTTTCCTTTGTTGATGATTACTTGATTACGTGTAATTTTTATACGAATGGTAACTTTTTGATGAAGTTATGATATGGCTGTTAAAGGAAATTATTCTTATGAACGCATTTAGAGTCTCTTTGAATTGCAAATTTAAAAATATGCGCTGAATGGGGTTCTACAAGTGTTCAACTCAATTCTGTATGATGCAAGTAAGAGGGCCGAATATTATTATATTTCCAGAGAAGAACCAGTGCAATAGTAATCCCTGTCAACACAATGGTAAATGTGAGGATGCCATAGATGATTACAAGTGTAACTGTACAAATCCGTATGGTGGCTCATCGTGTCAGTTTGGTACGTATTATTTTAATATTTATTTGTTGTCTAAAGACTATCAACTGTCAAAAACTTTCCAAAGAGTATGACCGAAATAAATGATTAAATCTCATAATTTAGTTTTACTATAGTGTATAATAATTTACCAGCAGAGCTTCTACTATTTTTTCAATCTTTGTTATTCCATTTTTCAATCTTTTTTTGTTATTCTATTTTTATTCAATCTTGTTCTATTTTTCAATCTTTATCATTCAATTTTTTCAACATATTTGTTATTCTATTTTTTTCAATCTATGTTATTCTATCTTATTTAATCTTTACTATTCTATCATTTTCAATCTTTATGATTCTATAATTTTCAATCTTTATGATTCTATTATTCTCAATCTTTGCTATTCTGTTATTCTCAATCTTTGATATTCATTTTTAAGCCAAATTTTACATCGATTATTTTATTGTATTAATATTTTGTATACAGATTGTAGAAGCAAGGCTGTTGGTGTAGATAACAGTGTTAAGAGCATACCAGATGCCCAGCTGTCTTCCCATTACGCTTCTGGAGACCACCCTGCTTCTAATGGGAGGTTAAATAATCCACGTGGTTGGTCTGGTACAAGTACAAGCTCTTGGTTGCAGGCGAGTATAGTTAATTCATTATATATTTTGAAGATCGTACAACCATTTATCTTTCGTATATCTTGAAGTAAGAGACCTGAAATCCGAGAGGATTCACGTGTAGATAATTGTAGTAACCTGAAAATGAAAGTTTGTTCATATTCATTTCATTTTAGTGATCTTAAGTGATCACTTGTTTCTCCATAACACTGTCGTTAAAATAAAAACTTTAAAAACATGTCAATAAAGTAAACACTTTTATAATTTATGACGATAAAAAAAAAACGGCGTCAAAACATGTCGATAATATAAATACTTTTAAATTTCAGGTTGACATTGGACACTCTACATCTGTTTATGCAGTAGCAACCCAAGGTCAGTCATCGTCAAGCTACATCAAGACATACAGGGTACAGTACAGTGTTGATGGAAATTCCTTTACCAACGTTGTCAATGGAACATCTGCAATGGTAAACATATTGCTTCTGTTATAACCCATAACACATACATTGCTGTTCAAGTTAATGCATGTTCGGCCGACCTGGTAGTTTTAGTGATTTGAACAATAAAAGCCAATTGATTGTCGTAATGTGTAAATACACTTTCTTGTTGGATCTTTGATGATATTTAATTTGTAAAATGAAATTACTGTCCTTAGGTAAAGGAAGATGTGGTATAAGTGCCAATGAGGCAACTCTCCATCCAAGTCACAATTTATTAAAGTAAACCATTATAGGTCATTGTACGGTCTTCAAAACTGAGCTTTGGCTCAAACCGAATAGCAAGCTATAAAGGGACTCAAAAAATTACTGGTGTAAAACCATTTATATATAAAAAAAAAAAGAGAAACGGGAAACGCTTATGCACCACATCAACAAACGACAACTACTGAACATCAGATTCCTTATTTTTTTTAAATTAATATTACCCTGTAAGAGGATGGATTATTCTTAATTGACTATCGGCAGCTTACACCATTTAAATACTTAACTATGTTTAGTATTTCTTTTTTACAGGAATTTACTGGCAGTAGCAGTGTAAACAGCGTAATAAAACATGCATTTCTCCAGCCGGTTACCGCCAGATATATCAGGTTCATACCAAGAACCTATCAAACCAAACCAGGAATGCGAGTGGAAGTGTACGGATGTGAAATTGTCAATTAACAGTTTATGTTGAATTTGTTTAATTAATAAAATATTAGCCTTTAGTTGTCACATCTTAAACATAGTTTATTCCTGAAACTGATAGAATAAGTGAATAATTTGACGAAAAAACAAAAACAAACTAATTTACCACTAAACATTTAATTAGGCTTTCAACTTATAAGAAATGCATTGCATTAAAAATACATTTAGAGCAGGTGAACTTTTACTTTAGTTATGTGAGTTATGGGATTCATTTTTCCAGTGTGAAATATTTACACTAAATTAATTCTTAAAAGGTAATTTTGATAGCTATTCTGTTATAAAATATCTAACAAAAAAAGAACAGAAATTCTCTTCACGGAGCATGATGCACAGCAACAAACTACCACCTCTGAATAACATGCTTCTGACTATGGACAGGCACACACAGAAGGTGTCACTGTTAAACATGTTAGCGGCGTATAAAACCTCCCCTAACATGGAACAGTTGTGTTACGCAACAGTACAGCACAAGAACAGACTATCGAATCAGTTGAAAAGAACTCAACTCATTAAGCTATACCAATGCAAAAATAAAAAGCCAAGAAAAAGACAAAACAAACCAAGACACAAGACACAAAGTACTTCTAAGAGTACTCTCAGCTATTGAAAACTATTTCAAAGCCAGTTACAACTTAAGAAAACTTGCTTGTGTCTAAGACTAAAAGGTTATGATAATGTCCCCGGGGACAATACATTTGTTGTAATAGAAGGGCCACATTTGAGGAAATGAAGACGGGAAAGTGGTAACGACAATTGAGACATATTCGTTATCATTTGTTAAACAGATATTCCATAACGGTCAACCAACTCGTGATGTCATCCGTAAAATTTCCCGAAGCATTGATTTCAACTTCACCATTTGGATTTCTTGGTTTAAAATCTTTCTTGTAAGCAAGGAAATCAATGTAAGGTCTGGAATATCTTATCAATTGGGAGATATATATTACATATGTAGGTGCTGCTTGCATGTTGCTACATAGAAAGGGAAAGTTCACTATTGGGAAGATAAAATCGTACATTTTTGTCAATAACAAAGTAAATCATTTCTCTTGAAAGTAGGTTATGCAGTTTTGTTGATTACGAATTTGCTTAACGTCATTTTACAAATATTCAATAAGCATAAAGAATGAGCATTTTGACTGCCACTAGAAAAGAGTTTAAGGCTAGGTGCATAAGTGTTACATCTAGGTCACCTATGCGATTTTCACGTCTTCATTCTTTTCGCATTTATACAAACTCATACATCACACATACTTAAACAACCCGCTATATTGTTATTGTTCTATTATAATTTTTGATTCTTGTCTTTCATATTTGCTAATGCTTTGTCTATATGTGTTTCTTTTCACATAATGACGTGGCTCTTTTATAGAGGAAATACACAATAAGCATATAGACAAACAGCAAGAAGAAAAGGTAAAAATGTAATTTACATTCTACAGAGGATATGCCTTAAGAACTATAGACTAGTTTCTTTAATACTTTGAACGAAAATTAATGTTAATCTACCCATTCAGTCCCAGTACTCAAAATGTTTCAATCGTGTATGGGTTGATGTAACATACATAAATAAAATTCAAAAATAAAAAAGCAATAAATGAGATTGTTAAAAATGTGATATTTCATTTTTGCTATGTGCTTTGTCTACATGCCTTTTTATGTTTCTTTGATGCATATATGATTTGGCTCTATATTGATACATCCTGTCATTTTGATATTGTAGTATGGTAAATTTGTGTAATCTTGTCTTTTAAGTTTTGCTGATATACTTGGTCCATATACCATTTTGTTACCTTTTATTTTTCGTGATTAAGATTATAACACAATGTTGACTGCTGTACCCTATTTTTTTAAAAATGTTTACCTATTATGTCTGTTTGTTTTGTTCATGCATCGTTGTCATTATAATGGAATTTGATGCGACTGTCATACATGTGAGAGGTTTAGTAGTTATAAACCCAGGTTCAATTAACATTTTTCTATATTAGGAAAATGTCTGTACCAAGTCAGGAATATGACAGATGTTATCCATTCGTTTGATGTGTTTGTGCTTTTGATTTTGCCATTTGATTAGGGACTTTCCATTTTAATTTTCCTGGGAGTTCAGTATATTTGTGATTTTATTGTTATCCAACTGGACGTATGTCAATAAGTTTAAGTAATGACTCAAATTTATAAAAAAGGTTACCCCAATGACTTCAAGTACGAAATGTCTTGTATTGACGTCTTGGTTGTGATATTTTATTAACTCTGTTTTGCATATGATTTTTTTATGGAATACTCTTCACCATTAGGACTTCGAGTGATACTTGTTTAGCCTTTTCGTTGTATAAAAGTTAACTGTTCATATATAATCAACAGTATTCTCGTACAAAAATTCCTTTACAGCATCTTTTTAGAAACGCACTCGATCTTTTGGACATTTTGGATATATAAATACGCGGACACTGTAAGAAACATATAGGCCGTTACTGTGAGTTCAAAGACATTGAAAAGGATGTTTGATGTCTGTATAGGATGTATACAACCGATTTATCTGTCGGAGGATGTGTGAATACACTGTTACATCCCGTTGAATTGAGGACTCTAACACCCATCTATGGATGGACTAGAACTGAAAATAAATGCTGAATGGATTTGTGGTGCACATTAAAACACAGTCCAACCCTCTTCTTTCATTTAAAGATATAGTGGTACCAAGTCAAATGGCCATATTTTGCAGTGATATTTTCTTAAAGCAACCTTAATAGTAGTTTATTTTTCATATGTATTCTGGAATTATTTTTATTGTATTCCTAGCTATTGAAATAAAACAAAAGTAAATACGTTAATTCACAATGGATTTATATATATTTTAACGATACAATTACAAAATACATCCGTATAGTTCAACTTTCATACAAGGAACATATTTAGCATTGTATGAATATGGGTGAAATCTAACAAATCTCGCAGTTGTAACATCCTGTAAGCTAGAATATAGTCTTCCAGATCGACCGGGAAAAACCTGAAAAAAAGTTCTATCAAATTATACAACCTTTAACAGGAGTATATTACAAATCTGTTTATACCAATGTTAGACTATGTACAACTTAAACAGTTTTCTGAACATACATGTTTACACTTGACTTATTATGAAGTACAGTGGATTTATTATTTTTCCTGTGTTCAAATTTTCGTTGATTGAGGAAACTTTGTATTTTCGTGGATATCTAATTTCGTGGTTTAATTAAGGTCTGCATACAAGCCTATAGAAAATTTGTACTTCATTAAACTTTTAAATTCGTGGTACACCTATAACCACAAAATCAACGAAAATTGGTATACCAGTAATACTTAAGAATCCACAGTATTTATCAAACGTGTTCTCAAGATAAAAATACAAAATAGCCCCAGTATCATAAGTCTGAAAGTAAATGTATGCTTACGATTGGTGAGGTCCCATTTTTAATAAATTGAAAATGTTGACCGTCCGTGCTGACCGATAGTTGGAATGATTCTGTCAGATACTGGGAGCTGTAGCCGAACATAGTGACACCAGCTATCTTAGAACGGTTACCTGGAAAATAAAGTATATGTCTTCACATAGTAATGAATTATTGAATGTAACTATACAAAAGCGGGATCATTTTTGTTTATTATCGTACGAAAATCAGAATCATGTTTATCTTTTCTTTAATTGATGCGTATTTTACTTATATTATTGAACATGTTGAAATAGTCATGTTCATTCTCATCATGCGGTCATTTGTTTACACAGTGTCTCGCTTACTAGAGCAAACGACGTCTGCACAATTGTATTTTCTCAAATGATACTGTTTGTTCTAAGATTGCTTTCGAAATATGTTTCATGAAATGAAATAGAACAATAAATAAAATAATAAAAGTGATAAAAAAAATATTTACCTAGATCGACCTGAAGCCAGGAATTAGCATTTTCTCCACACCAACCCTTTTCTTCACTGTCAAGACGAGCTTCAGTAGCATTTGACATTTCGTGTGATAGATATGCCGACAGCTGAGCATCTGGGATTTTTGAAGGAAGAGAAATGCCTACTTCGCTCTGTCTACAATCTGAAATGAACTCAACACGTAAAAATGATTTCATTTGCTTTTCATTGTTTAACTATTTTTGGAATTTGGATAATCTGGTCGTTTCTGACTATTTTTTGAAAATTTATAGATGCACAATGAGGTAAAAAATAAACAATAATTTTTCATACCTAACCTCTCTAAGGATATCTCACACTACAACAGTGTATTAGGTTAAAAGAGCAGGACGTTGATGAGAGAGTAAATATGGTTTGATGGGGAAATGTGTCAAAACGGTAAAATTATTGAAGGCGAAGGGTATAAAATTTACTGTGTACCTGTGCTGCAGTCTTTTCCGCCGTAGAAATCGGCACAAACACATTCGTATCCTTTACCGACATTTGTCTCGTTACATAAAGCACCATTATGACAAGGTTCATATTGACAATGCTGTAACTCTGTAAATAGAAATATTAATATATATATATATATATATAGAGAGAGAGAGAATGAATATAACTAGCTAGTGTATGCAAAACATGCAGAAATAATATTTTATCAAAGGCTACCACAATTTTGTGCTATATATGAAGAGTTTGAAAATTTGTTTAGACATTTGACTTTTGTTATAGACAGTCGACTCCTAATAATATATATAACGAAAACATTTACAACATTCCCCCAAAAAATAAGAAACACAAAAATTAGACGGTACGACAGATCAACACAGCTACAAATCGCCTTATCTTCACAACGAAAAATATGGCCTCACCGATAGTTTCCATTTTGAAAACTGCATCTTCAAACCTTCCCCGAGATCCAGTAGCACGAATAGTAAAGCTATACTGCGCATCAACGTCTGGTGCTATGCCATATATCCTACTTCGATCTGATTCAAGATGTATTCCTGGAGGGAAATCTCCAGCGACAAGGCTAAATTTTATGCTTCCTCCAGATGGTTCCTTAAAAAAAATAATCATAGTTTATATGGCATAGTTATACAAATAAAAGTTTAAAACATTACATACTTATTATATGAGTGTGTGTGTACGATTTGTTTACATTACAAATATGTGACAATAAATATTCACAACTCCATTTATTTACTGTGTTATTTGAAAAATTTCACATTAGAAACAAAAGGATGAAGTAAAATTCTTACCTTAACTTTCAACGGTATATCAACCTCTCTGCCGCCTTCATACGTTCCAACAAAACCTACATGTGAATGGTTTATCCAAATCGGTGGTAAACTGTACACGATCTGAAATTATAGTAAATGGGAAATTAGTAATTCATAGTAATTGTATTTCAATGTTAAAGAAACGTTCAAGAATGCGACAAATTATTCGAATTAGATCTTTAATTGCGTTATCTACATAAATTAAATTTTCTCGACATTACTACAAATTAAGTTGCAGTAAAAAAAATTATATTATCTAGAATTAAGGGTTAATACGCGAACTTTGCAACAATGTTTGAGTGATAACGTTTTTCACCAATATATAAAGAAAATGAAAAAATAAAATAAAATCTGCCATTGAATCATTTAATAGAATCTCCATAGTATGATATTGACACATCGATTAGATCCCTGCACAAACCTTAACTATCTCTAATAAATCGATGCCTTCAAAATAAGCTGTCCCTGTGCCATTTCCTGGATTGATGTGGATATCTCCATTTAGTCCGGACTGAAATTACAAAATCAGAGGTTTTGCTTACACTAATAATCAAACACATTGAAATATTAATTAACCTTACTGTATGAATTTTGCGCAGAAACTATTTTGAATAATGACGTCAAGCTACAAATCCAGAAAGTATCTATGTAGCAATATAAAGTTTAAATTCACTATTTTCCCTAAAATTATCAGAGTATAGTATTTACCTCAGCTGTTAAATTTCCCTTTTCTTGTGCAGCTACTGTTATACTTGGATAGTTCATTTGCAACACCCTAAAATCAAAAGATAATCAATAAGTATATCAAAGAGAAAAATTGAATTCATATTAAAAGTTTTACACATATAATTTTAACATTTACTTTACTTTACTACATTACATATCATATTTAGCATTCGAAAGTCGATTCGGTAATATTAAGATCTTTATTCCAAATTCTGTTAAAGTGATTGGTATAAAAAATTTACTCACTCTCCTTTAGATCCCGTAGTTATCCATATTTGTTGTAGAAAAACGAAAATCAAACACAAAATCATTGTTATACGGTAAACAACACGAACGTTTTACAGTTCTAAATTACATTCCTTTGTAACTGACTCAATGTTAGCTTTATTACACACTGATGATAAGAAGGAAAGTAAAACAATGACTGTTAACTTATAAATCTTTAAACACGTTTAAGATCATAATGCAATATTTTTATTTAAATTGAATCTTTGTCGATTTTTTTTTTTCACTGATCATTTTAAAAGTTTTAAAAAATAATATGGAGGAGTGTCACTTGAATAATTACAAATTACTCTACTTGCCATGTTTTGTCTTGTGTTCTGTCGAAAATCATTGACAGCAGAAAAATGAACAGAACTCTTGTAAAAATCAGCGCGTTCTTGTCGCTTTTCAGTGTTTATCTTCATCTATAACACCAAACATTTGAAAGAGTTTAATAAACATCCGAAAAAATTAGGAGCTATATTAACCAACAAGCTATTCGTTGGGAAGTTGGTTTCTTAAGTTCATTTTGTTTTATATTTAATGTATAGAAAGCTTAAGAAAAGTAACCACTTTGTCTGTGCGGGTTGTCCGAATATGCAATCATTTCGTGATATAAATTTTAACGTAAATCGGATGCACAGTCACGAATTGTACTCGTTATAGAAATCTTGCAACAACTAACTGAAAGGACTGTGGTAGGTATTCAAGCAAGACAAAATATCTTACACAATGAAACTCTTATTTCCCCTTTGGCAGACCTGCATGTTTTGTTGAAAATACCTTACAATTTATATCCTCAGTAAAAATGAGAGTAATACCGAAACGGGAAAATAGATTTCGCATGAAGAGATAAAAAATAAATACTAACAAACTGCAGTAATTCACAGATTGAAAAAACAGAAATAGAAACGCAACGTGTGTTTTGAATATTTAAAATTCAAAAGTTTAAGGAAATGCCCGTACCAAGTTAGGAATATGATAGTTACTATTAATTCGTTTGATGTGTTTGAGTGTTTGATTTTGCCATTTGATAAATGACTTTCCGTTTTGAATTTTCCACGGAGTTAGTTCTTTTAGAAGTTTAACCGTTACAGACGCCATCATGATTTGGTTGCTCGTTATGGATATAAACTGTGCCCCGGTTGACTACGGTTTTGTCTAAATTGTCGTAGCCATTCGTATGTACTCATTTTCCCGATTGTTAATTAAGACCGAATGAGTTATTGCCATGAGAGACACTTCGGGGGCCAACTTTAGAGCAGATTATGCTTACTCTTTCGGGTTTCCTGATAAATAAAGGCAACAGTAGTATACCGGTGTTAAAAAATCGTATATCGATTGACAGAACACCAATCTGGGTTACAAACTAAAACCGTGGGATACGCATCAACTATAAGAGGGGAAAAGGAACAGGTACACTGAAGTGCCCCAAAAAACAAAAAAACGCCAACATACATTGAAACTTGACTTGACTTGGTACAGGACATTTCAAAAAAATAAATGGCGGGTTGAACCTGGTGTTTGGCTACCGACCGTGCAAGAGCTGTATAGCAAGTCAAGGTCGTTAAATGGTAATCAAGGGTACCAGGATTATAACCCAAATACGCCAGACGAGCGCCTCGTCAGTGACGCTTATACCAATATATTTATAAAGCCAAACAAGCACACAACTGAAGAGCACCGAGGACCCAAAACTTCCTTTTGTTGTTTTATGGCTAGCCAAACCAAACCTCCCGCTTACATGACTATGTTAAAAAATATCACAAAAAAATGACAACATTAAGTGACAGAAAAGTTTAGCACAAACAAACGCAAAACACCAATAATAGAGAACCGCACACAAAAATAATATCAAATGCAACGAACATCTTCCACCAACGACTGACAAATAGATAAACATAAAAAACAGTGACGCACTACGTAACGAACATGCAATCTCAAACTTTATACAATTATTTTCACAATACCAGTTCAAACTTTTTTCTTGCCAACTATGGATTAAAAGGCAATTTAAAATTATTTAGACTACAACGATAAGACATAAACATTATCCAACCGAAACCATAACAGAAACATCAAATAGAAATACATTGATGTTGGATGAACAAAATGACTGTTTTTGTTGAGTTCGTGTTGCTTATTTGTTTACTTTTTTTGTAATGTTTTATAAATTGTGTTATTTAATGGCCAAATTTTTTGTTTTAAATCTATACTTGGTATCTTCTGCCTCTTTGGCTACAGCACCTATGAAGATGTTAATTATGTGTAAAAATTGTACTTCCCTAAATTGGAGTTGCTACCAAAAATTTAAAGGAATAGCATAGAATTCCGACCTTTTTGTACACTTATCAGCCTATTCCAGTAATAATAATCTTGACCTTTTACACCCCCAGTGTTTGGTTCGGTTTGTATTACATAGTCTCTATTTTTCTATGTTGTGTTTTTTGTACTATTTTATACATAGCTTATTTATTTTTTAGCCATGGCGTTGTCAGTTTTTTTTTTTCGATCTATGAGTATGACTGTTCCGCTGGTATTTTTCGCCCCTTTTTTATCAAATGTAAAGATAAAAAGCCGACACAAATCAAACCTCTCACTTGTGTATCAGTTGTATGTAACTCCATGCTATGGACATCAATGTGTGAGACATACAAGTAAAAAGGGGAAAAAATGGGGAACAGCAGTCAAATTTTTGATAAAATCTAAATCAATACCAAAAGAAAAAAATATTTCAACAAACTGAATTAGTAATACAAAAAGGCATAAAAACGCTCTTATAGACAAAATTTATCAGCAAAATTGAAAGCATAAAGGTCAATAACAGTAAACCCACTATAATATATATATTGTATGTAAAGTGATGAACGACGAAAGTACCTAGAATATACTTGAAGGGCACCATGTAATATTTGTAGATTTGATACGGAATAATTATCAAAAAGGTCTTGGTATCTTGAAATGATTTTTTAAAGAAAAAGACCATAATATGTTCTTCGACATAAACCTGGTTAATCAACTTTCTGCTCAAATTTCATTCAGACCTTTTTACCACAAATTAAAAGAAGCATGTGCACAATGCAGCTTGACCTCGTATATGGCTTCTGTAACATAATCTTATATCTGAAGTCTTCACTGATAATTTTGGTAGTGTTATATTATTATGTTTTAAATCATAAAAAAAGAAAGAGGTACATAAACAATTGAAGCCTTAAAATTGTGCTATCGAAAGCGTTTAAAAAAAGTTCGTTCACATAAACAGAAGCCAATCGCCGAATTGTTCTTAATGTTTAATCCATTTTTGACTTTTAGTCTTCTAGGGACATTTAAAGTGAAGAATGAAACCAACAAGCCTGCATTTAATTATCTATTTCATGATCAATTCATTATATATGTCTCCATCAATTTGTTGATAAGTTCTTGTAAAAAGAAATTTACTTGTATGTGGAAGCAAAGAATTTAAGAATTGCAAGCAATTAAAAAAGTAAAAAAATTCGGGTCAGTACTTCATTTTTATTTAGCATCCATAAAGTTCGATTTTCATGCAGGGATAATATCCACTTCTGTATCCCTGAGGATGATACCGTACAAATCTCGCAAGTGTAGGACTTGGTAAACTGTCTGTGTAGGTGCTCTTCCCGCCACGGAATGTCTACAACAAAAATTTTAAAATGATTGTGGTGATGGTCAAACTTTAAATTTCATATCTAATACGATATCAATATATAATATGTAGATATTAAAGTCTTAATCCACATAGTTTAAAGAATTCTTTATAAATAATATTTACATAATATTATAGATATTCAACTCGATTTTAAAACATGCCGTCTGTAATATGAATAAAAATATAGCAGGAGATGTGGTAAGTCCCTAAATATAAAACAAATATTTAAACACTTGAAAGAAATATGATTTGCTAACATTACAGTAAAAATAATTACATGGATACCACTGGTATCATTGACGACTTTGAAGTTAACGCCATCCAAACTGACTGACAGAGTATAACCATCAACGTAATAGGTGCTGCTTTGGTATTGATAAAGTGTTTTGTACACTGTCTTTGGTTCTCCTGAAGAACAAAATTAGTTAGAATTTATTGTAAGATTGGTTATGTATTTGTAGTAATTTATTGTATAAATGTTCACCTTAATTTATGGTTGTAACACTAGTATAAACAATTTCTTGATATCACTGAACCGTTCTTATTAATAAGAAATAGTTAACCAAAACGGTACTAGAAATTTCATTACAACATGAAATAATTAATTCCCAGCAGTTCTGACAAATATGTTTTAATTGTAATATAATAATAACTACCTGTTACTTTTCAATATGGTTTTGACCTACCCGTGTATTGAAACTTCGAAACAAAGGTAACATAATTATTACTTTACCCAAATCGACCTGTAACCAAGCGTTGTCATTTGTACCACACCAATAACTACTCCCTGAATAACGTCCATTAGAAGCCAGTTTAGTCGACTGTGACAAGTAAGCTGACATTTGAGCATCAGGTATTTTATTTTTATATCGTACACCAAATGCATTGTTTCTGCAATCTGTGGAAAGATAACAATGAAATGAAACTTAATTGGTCATAAATTGTGATTCGTTATAATACTTGCACCAATAATCCAATTAAGAGACGCAATTTCTGCAAAAAGGTATATGAAAGGATATTGGATAAATGATTAACAGTTATTTCAAATTCAATCCTCTCATTCGAAAAAGCAAGAGACCCTTTGTAAAGTACAATGTGCGCGCAGTTAGTGCTACTACCAATATATGCGTAAATCACTCGTAAAATGACATTCAATTCAAAACCTAAAATATTCCCGAATACATTTTGAAATAAATCAAATAATATCAGTTATACCAAAGTTTAACTCCAGTAACAAAGACGAACTATATTTTTGTATGTAATTTCTTCTATGGAAAACGTACTGTAAAAACAATGCGCTATATAAGATCATACAATTACCAACCTATTTCACAGCTATGTCCACTGTAAGGTTCAGGACATACACATGTATAAGTATTGTTGCTATTATCTATACATGTGCCATGGTGCTGACATGGACTTGACTTACAGTTGTCATGGGCTAAAATGAAAACGTTGTGATTATCTATTACTTTTGAATAAGTTCTTTTAATCATTGTTCTTGAGAATTCTTTCTTTTATTTCCCAAGATTGTTACTTACTTCTTTGCAAATGAAATAATTTTAAGGAGTACTTGATATAAGGATTTTGAATTGTTGATAATTTATTTTAGAACTTTCTTTATACTATTGAATCATTTCGCAAACGTTAGTTTCGAAATAAAAAAAATGTCCGCAATCATACTCAAAATTGTTTAATTTATACACAGATTTGTTCCTTTCAATTCAATTAAAGTGGGGAACACATTATAATTGTTTTTATTTTGTTATTTCACAACAAAGATTTTGATATAGCCTTTGATTTGTTGCACAAACAATCAACAACAACTACAAAAAAAAACCACAAAAATCCCACACACGTTTCAACAAAAAGTACAATTTTAAAACATAACAAAATATATTGTCTATAGTATATGTATATCTTATTAAGAGGGCTACAAATCAGTTTTTAATCAGTCTCGTTTAAGGTCATACGATACAGTATTGCACCTGTATTGACAAGTTGATGAAAATTTGCATATAGGCTATTTTTTACCTCATTAAATCAAATATGTAATAAAAAATATACCGTCATGTGCTACTTTTTGAGTAAAATGAGTTCGAAATTTTGTATATTTGCTCAAAATTCAGATTTGTGTCCGTATTTTCTTTTTCGAAAGAAAGACATAACTTTTTTGTTTTAAAAGATAAACACAAAGTGGTTTTTGTTAAATAATCGGTAATTTCTGTATTTTATAAATATTATTACAAATTATGCAATTTTTATTCCGAAATAACTCTATATTTATCAAATGTTCATGAATAGAGGAAAAAACGTCATTTTTTGCTGCATGTTTATCAAAATTAAAAACATTGCGCTATTTACAGTTTTATAAAATTTGGGTCACATAAACTCCTTGCAAAATGAAACAAATTGCTGTAAATAGGGGTCCATGCACTCGTTTTCAAATTAAATCAGTTTGAATGGTAAAAATCAGTCGACAAATGCATCTTTTCCCGATATGTCAGAGTTTGACGTCGCGAAAATAACATTTTACGTTAGCAACGTCATTACATTCCCTGTTATTAGATTAGATTGTATTTTAGTGTTAATTATCCATGTGCATTTTACTGATTCATGTCATGACTTTACATGTACAACCAGTAAAATGACAAACTATCACTGTTTCATTAAAGCTAATTTGAGATGTTTTTAATTAGAACAGATTTCATGAGTCCAACATTAGTTTTTATGATCAACAGCATTTCTTAGATGACTTACAAAGAACTTCCATTTTGAACACAGAATCAGCATATTTCGTTTGATTGTTGATGGCTCTAATAGTAAATGTGTAGAAACGTTCAATGTCAGGAACTACACCATTTATAAAGCCACCCGTTTCATCAAGAGTCACACCAGTTGGCAAGTCTCCACCCACCAATTTGTATTCTAATGGTCCATTTTCAGGATCCTGCAAATAAACAAAAGTCGTTAAAAATAAAATATGTATACAACTATTTTACCATAAACTTCTGTAATCCACCAAATGATTTACCATCATGTGCTGTGGAGTTAAAAATCCCTAAGATCTTTTTTAATTGAATAGGGGCTAATAAAATGTAAAAGAATGCATTTGAAGAATATTTAAATATATAGACAATACTTACTCTTGCCTCTAATTTAACATGGATTCGCTGTCCGCCATTAAATGTTCCAAAGAATCCGTTGTGTGCATGAGGTAGCCACACTGGAGGTAATGTTTTTGCCATCTGTTCAACATGTAATACAAAGAAAACACAATTTAATGGCGTAAATGGTATAACGGATTATACTATATCTATTTAATTTATAACCTGTGAGTATCATCTTTGTTTATATTGTAAAGGAGTTACTCGAATACAACGTGACAAGCTGTTCACTGACTGTAGCTTATGCAATCAAACAGAGTTGAACATCATTCTAAGATGATAACTTTAGTCATCAAGGGTTTTATCAAGTTTCTACGATTGAAAACTGACATCATTATTATTCGGTGTGAGCCAAGGCTCCGTGTTGAAGACCGTACATTGACCTATAATGGTTTAATTTTATGAATTGTTATTTGGATGGAGAGTTGTCTCATAGGCTTTCATACCACATCTTCCTATATCTATCATTTCCAACGCCTCGTGCCTCATATAGGGTGAGTACATTCATATGGGTCTATGTGAACTTGTAACAAATGGTTCAAGCGGCCATAAACGACAAAGTGTAAGGCACAATGCCATAACTTGTTCAACATTCTCTCATATTTCAGTGGCAGTAGAGTGTCTCGCCTTCTAACGCGACCTTCTTTGCGGAATAGACCTTTTGTAGTAATTGATAATTGTACACATTATTTCAATATGCATGACATATTTGACAGTGATCGTTAACTGAAAAATAAATCAACTACCTTTTTTTCAATCAAAGAGGATTTTTGTTACCTTAATGATCTCCAAAATGTCTTCTCCATCAAATATAACTTTCCCGCCTGGTCCAGGCTCCAGATATAAATCTCTTGCAAGCCCAGACTACAATGTAAGTGCATATTAATTATCAAACTAATTTTTATACTCTTTGTTTATAATAATTGACACAAGATACATGAACAGTTTGCAGAAATCATTGGTTTAAATGTACAGTACAATTTTACTCAAATGTTGTATGCTATGCAACGATTGTTATTAATCGTTCTAAAACAAGGCTTTTTTTCTTAAATTTGATTCGTACACATCCAACTGATAATTAGAAATTAGTTGCTGGAAATAAGTGATATCTTTTGCACTTTATTTGCAATAGTTTATATGTTTAAACGGACAAGAAAACAAAGTAACTGCTATTAAGGTACCATTGTTGTAAATCAAGTTTTAGGTTGGGTTCGTGTTGCTCAGTCGTTATTCTTCTATGTTGGGTAGTAAACTGGTGTTTGCCATTGATTCGTTTTTTGCCTCTGCATTGTCAGTTTATTTCCGACCTATAAGTTTGAATGTCCCTATGGTATGTTTCGTTGTCAGTTTGTTTTAGATTTATGAGTTTGACTGTCCCTTTGGTATCTTTCGTCCCCCTTTTTTTCGCCTCTCTTATATAAAAAGCTATCAATGAGTGTATTTTTCTGTGGTTAAACTCCCATACTTAGATTTTTGAATATTTTATAAATATTTTTTTGCATTTGGCTCATTTATTTCTTTCCATTTTAAATCTAAAGGATATAGCGGAAACACTATTGCTCCCTTTCAAATAAAAAATCTTTTACCTGGAGCGTAATGTTTCCTGTATTCTGTGCCTTTACTGTCAAATGTGGTACATTTATATCTAACACCCTAAAATATAAAAATACGATTAACTGTAGTTATACTTATTCTTCTTTTTGATGTTAAGCTTGGTTTTGCTGGGTAGAGGGTATATTATCCACCATCCATAATTTATAATATCAACCATATACAAGTACATATAAACACTTAACAGGATCTGCTTACCCTTCCGGAGCACCTGAGATCACCCCTATTTTTTGTGTTCGTGTTGCCTTTTCTTTAGTTGTCTATGTTGTGTCATGTGTTCTATTGTTTTTCTGTTTGTCTATTTATCTTCTTTCATTTTAAGCCAGGCGTTGTCAGTTTACTTTCGATTTATGAGATTGACTATCCCTTTGGTATCTTTCGTCCCTCTTTTAACTATATACACGTGCATTGGAAAGTAAAGAGTTAAAATGTGTATGAGCAACTTGTAACATAGTCACATATACTCAAAATATGCAGTTTAAAGCAAAAAGGCAGATGTTTAGATTTAAACGACTGACATAGACAAACACAGATTGTGACAAAACCAGTTTAAATTCGATAGCGAAATGTACTCTTAAAGGCTTTTTCCCTCAAATTTGATTCGTACACATCAAACTGATAATTAGAAGTTAGTTGCTGGAAATAAGTGATGTCTTTTGGACTTTATTTGCAACTGTTTATATGTTTAGGGTTAATCCTGTCATCTTATTACTTTAAAAATTGTGTGCTCGAAACACTAGTCATTAGGTACATTTGTACGTTCATAAAAAAGATTGAAATCCAAGTATGTAAAAATTCTGAAATAATCGACGGCAATTTCAATAAAATGGACACAAAATAACAAATACATCCTAAGTCAACTTTGCCCGAGAGAATGGATCTAAAGTTTCTTTCAATTTTATTCTACATTTCAACAGAGAATTTAATAAATGTATGTATTAATCATTTTAGTATCAAAGCAATTACTACTGGGCTGAATATATCATCAGTGACTACTAATTTACCAGACCATCAGCTGAATCGACCCAGCACAAGACAATGAGAATAACACGTTATAAATTTGGTTTGTCGGAAGTGCTCTTCTGCATCAAAAACGTTCAAACTTAATGAAATTAAGCAATGATGTATTATTACTTGAATGCATGATGTTATTTTACAAAAAGGGACCCGAAAGAATAGCTAAATTAACCCAAGGTCAATATCGCCCGAGGGAGTTATCACCGTAGCTTAAAATTGTATATGTTGTTAGTATGATTTTTAAAAATGTACGTTACAATAGATATGATACACTGTTAAACGTAAATTATTCGAACTCACCCATCATCAGCTGCACTTTTTGAGAAGAATATCAGTAAAACATACAATATCTTCATTTTCGAAATATAATATTTCATGAAAATATGGAAGACATCTTAAATTGGGGACATCATTCAGTTGCTTGGGAGGGATGAACAATAATAGCTTTTAAGTTGTGTAAATAAAGATAATAATACCATAAATATATTAATTAATACAGCACATCTTTTATCTTGACATATCAAGGACCATATAATTCTGTTAATGTCTCCTTGTATACACTACACCAACTTCCTTGTAGCTTCTGGAATTCGGTTTGCATCAGATAAGAATTTGCAACTGTTAAAACTGTCAGTCATATAACAGAACCGCCTAAGATTTTAATAAATATGCAAATTAGATGATTTTGATGGACCTTATATGGAAGGTACATGAAAGCTAACAGACAAAATGGCGACAACAAAATTTGTACTGCTTTTAGTTTTTCCAAGTTTGGTTTTTGGAAGGTGAGTTTTAATGCTAAAATTATATGATTAAATTCACACAAATGGTCATATAAAGCATTATTTAGAAAATAACATCGTTTACTTTTCTTCCAGACATTTTAAATTTATTTACATCGTTTTGAAATATGATGGGGTTTTTTTCGGAAAAAATTAGAGTCCTCGAGTTAAGAGTTGGTATTTATTATACAGATTAACTTAAATAACTATAAATATTTAATAAAGAAAAAAATGTGTTTACTCTGTCATTGCAGTTTTTTCCAAATAGACTATCCCAATGTTAATATATCAGCTGATCCAGGAGGCGATTTAACATTTGAGGTAAGGGGATACAATTATTGTTATTTAAAAATATTACATGTTTTATGATATTTATTATATAATAAACATCTTTATTTACAGTTTTCCTTGGTTAAAAAGTCTTTGTCCCTAAAAATTTATACTCGTCATGAAAGAGCGACTATAGAAAACCAATAATCAGATTTAAACGAAAACCAAATATGACTGAAAAACTGAATTATAGGCTCCTAATTTGGGATAGGAACATACATAATGTGGCGAGGTTACGCAATTTTGCAAGCTGCCAATTCTCCCTTTTATAGGACAGTGCTGTAACATCACAACAAAGAGCCCATTGTAAAGTTCAGTTCGATAGCTTTAAATTGTATTGTTATACCCTTTTTTAATACTGGTAATAATCTTAGTACGAAGTTTCGTGCAAAACAAAATTATATTACATTGCAAATTGTCTTAACATCCTTTTCTTTTTTACATGATTTAAAATGATGTCAGGCATGAAGGAATTTAGGAAAAAATGTTATTATCATACATAAATATGTCCCCAACAGCATTTGCTAATTTACGTGATATATAATTTAGGATTTATTAATATTAGATGAATTTAAGTTTGAATATTGATGCTCCAAATTATGGAACAAAGCTATGAATTTTATTATTATATTGTTTATTGCAAAGTTTTTGATTACAATGAAATTAACAATATAGTTTTCAACCAGTGAACTTTCATGCCCACCTAGAGCCATTGTTTTTTTTTCGGTATCTGCGTCCGTCCATTCGTCTGTCTATCCCGCTTCAGTTAAAAGTTTTGGTCAAGGTAGTTTTTGATGAAGTTGATGTCCGATCAACTTGAAACTTAATGCACATGTTTCCTATGATGGGATCTTTCTAATGTGTATCCAAATTAGAGTTTTGACCCTAATTTCAAGGTACACTGAACATAGAAAATGATAGTGCGAATGGGGCATCCATATAATATGGACACATTCGTGTTTATTAGTGTGTTGCAAAATTAGGCCACCATCACCTTTTCATAAGGCTAACCCAGGGGTAACCCCAACCATAGCTAATGGATGATGTTTGTTATCTCGAATACGATGGAGATTAATATCTTAAACCATGTATTTTTTGGGTTAGACATGTTAATATTCAATGAATGATATGTGAATTAGTACCCGAGGGGTCTTCCGCGCTTCTGCTTTTTCCAATGATGCAATATCTTGCAAATAGTTAATATTATCACTCATAAACATGAAAGATTATTATTTGTCTTGTCGAAACGAATATATTAATTTACAGAAAATAGAAGAATCCAGGGGTTCTTGTTTGAACTGTAAAAATACATTGTACGATGCTTAGGATTTTCTCAAGATAATGCCCACCCGCTGTTATTTGAGTATGTTACATAAATGTCACTATACCATTTGAGATACTTATCCTTTAACCACATTTTTCCAAATTTTACATAAAAAACTTGAATTCAATAAGATATAGAATTGGTGCCCAGAGGTCACCCCTATCCCCTGCCATGTGAAAATGATAGAATATCAGCCAAACGGTTAGATCTCGTTCACTCAATAAAACTGAGAATGCATATGGAGAATGTGTCAAAGAGACAACAACCCGACCAAAGAAGAAAAAAATAGCCAAAGGTCACCAATTTGTCTTGAACGTAGCGAACAATCCCACAACAAGAGGCAGGCTTACTAGTTAAGTGAAAAATGGACGTCACACTAACCTTTAAAAAATATAAATTAACTTATGAAATTACTAGTCTAATGTTAACCAATGCCAGTGTCTCCAGACGTCGGACATATTCGTGTGTCAACACGAATAAAAGATACATGTAAATAGGGTTAATCCCAGTAGGTTATTCAACTCCCTGTCAATTGACATTGATAAACATATTTGGAAATGGTTGAGATCCCCATCTTACAGCATATATTATTCTCTGGTTTGTATCGCCTTGTATCTATGTTGAGTTTATTTGTCATATCAAAACAAATTGGATGATACACAACACAAGTCTTTAGGGTCATAACAACCCCTGATAATTGAGACTGATCAAATTACTTAACATTGCGATCCCTACCTTAAACAGCATAATTTCTGATATAAAATCTAATATTGTTTAAAGGAATGTTTAGCTTGTTGTTTGATTTATTACAGGCGGGAACAGGAGGAGATGTCATATTAGAACCAGGACAAGGTGGAACCGTTTACATATCTGGAACAGATTTAAGAAAATTCATTCAGGTACACAGCAGTTAACTTCTAGCGTTTGTATTTTTACTGTTATTGCTAAAGGTGTGGTAACCTGTACTTTAATAGTTAAACAAGAGGTACCATCACAAAGTTGCACATACCGTTAGGCATAATTGCAGCCATCGTGAAAAGATTTAAAACTTTTAAGAATTGAAAAATGACCCATTTTTATTAGAAATTTGTTTTGTGTCGCTTCTAATTATTTATTACTAGGAACTTGGTACATCCCCCAATCAAATGAATACTAATTAGGGTTCATTCGCTTTTTTATGTCAAATTATCTCAAAAGTAAATATGTAAAATTTCTAAGTACAAATGAACTATGTATATGGCGATATATACTAAATGTTGCTTATGGCGCGTCTCCTTTAAGTATCTAATACGAAGTGATGGCGTGTTTTTGCTCTATTATGTCATTCTTTAAAGGTAGCCAAATAACTATCATACATAAAGGGGACTTCTGAAAACAAAAAGCTAACTCCTTATCTGCACGATGTAAATTTATATAGTTAATAGATATAGGCAGTTGTGGTATGAGTGCCAATGAGACAATTCTCCATCCAAATAACAATTTATTAAAGTAAACCATTATTGGTCAAGGTACGACAATATTTTTTTTCTCAAAACTTAAAAGACCATCTCATGAAGTGCGGACAAAAAATAGTTTTAGTAGTTTAATTTTGTATTTGAAATGGGAAAGCGTGTATATTGTTAAGTGCAAATTAGACAAATACGGAGGACTAAATGATTGCTATCTCATTGCTTGAAATTAGAAATAATAATTGCATATTTAGGACAAGGGCAGGTAATTACTATTGGTACGTTCTAACAAATAGGGTCAACATTGTTGAGTTACTAAATATCTATTCGGTCGCTGTAAAAATAATGGTTAAGTTCTTTGGCCTGTCTATATACATTTACTTCCCTTTCAGAGTGTTATTTGCTAAATGTTGTTGCTGACATCTTGTCACTCTCCAAACAAGGAGCACCGTTCTTAACATCTCAATCTAAGAAGCAAGACTCGACTATATTTAGAAACATTTCTCATATCGAACATTGAAACCGCTTTAAACATTAAGCTTAAGTCATTATGTCAGACAGATAAAGATCTTCGATACCCTTGAAAACCGAAGGAATGAGTAAATAAACTCATCATAGATACAAGGATTGAAATTTTGTATTTGCGCCAGACTCACGTTTCGTCTACAAAAGACTCATCAGTGATGTTTTAATTAAAAAAAAGTTAAAAATGCCAAATAAAGTACGAAGTTGAAGAGCAGTTAAGCTCGTAAGGTTCCCAAAGAAATACAACAGTTGAACAATATTTTGTTTTCTGCTTAGAAATAAAATGACACAAACATGAGTGTATTGTATTCGTTTAACTGTTTGAAGTTATGCATGCAGATATATTCAGTAAAATACTAATAACATGTTATTCTCATAAATCTTTTGAGAGGTAAACAAATAACAGTATTTTGGTTTTTGACGAATACAATAATATGCAGTGGTTAATTTTACCAAGAAAAAAGGACTTCAGACAAGTTCATCATATTAAACTTTTATATACAGCTAAATTAAATATATTTGCAGAAAGTGAAAAGCTTGCCACCAGTTTGGACAAAGCAGTCCGTACACGGCACTCTTGGAACATTTCTCTCAGGATCGGTGGTATCTGTCTCGGTTCAAGCTTTAGTGAGTAAATTTAGCAAATTTAAAATAAAAAATCAGCCAAAAGTAAAATAACAAAAAATACGAACTTCGAGGAAATTTCTAAACAGAAAGTCCCGAATCAAATGTCAAAATCAAAAGCTCAAACACATCAAACGAATGGATATCAACTGTAAAATTTGAACTCCACTGTTCATTCACTTTCCACAAGCAAGGTATGTTTTAACACGCTTTTTTTCTTGATTACTAGATAAAATAATGTAAATGAACCACGAGCTGTAGTCTTGGTAACTGCAGCAAAAACAAAAAAAAAAACAACTACCTAAGGTTAATCCCTTTACAAAATCTTTCTTACTTAGTATGTTGAATGTTTGGATTACAATAATGTAAGAAAAATTTGCTGCATAATCCTTTGTTATTTATACTGATACAATACATTCGACAATTACAAACAAGTATCAATGTGAGGATATATTTAAGGAGAGGTAAACCAACATAAATACGCGAAAGGAACTACTAGTAGATACTAGTTTTATGATTTATTACAGGATCCAGATGGTGGAAATATCACGTATCAATTGGTATCTGGTCATTTACCACCAGGAACAAATCTTAATGCTAAAACAGGCAAAATAACTGGTCGGGCACCCGATGTGGATGCAACGTACACATTTACCATCCGGGCAACTGATCACCATGGAAAGTATGCTGATGGTAGTTTTTCAATTGATATTCGAGGTATGCGAATAACATAAGATTCAGATCAACGGTAAATGGGCGAGCTAATCTCTTTTTTAGGTTTAAAAGACTTTTTCTATTTGATGATATGCACTCCTTAAATGTAGAAGTTTCATTGCTTTATTAATTCAGTGAACACTAACCTTCTCAAATTTGCATATTCAGAGCCACAAATTGATATGTTTCAGGTTTAAAGACTTTTTTGTTAGAACTGTTTTTGAGACTTATGTGCCTAAAATAAAGTAAGCACTATTCCAGAATAAAATATATATTGTACATTAATTTCTACAGTAGCTACTAGTAACAGAAGATATGAAATATTGGTAGGTTAGTGTATATTTTGAATTTTCAGAACGCGACCAATGCTTAAGTCATCCCTGTCAACATGGAGGTTCATGCACAGACGGGTTTAATGGTTTTAACTGCACATGCGGACAAGACTATGGCGGATCATTATGTGAAACAAGTAAGTATCATCCTATCGAAAGAAAGTTCATAATCATAACACAAATGCTAAGTTATCATAATTTTGATTGCATTTTATGCATACTAAAGGCCATGATTAATGAAACAAACACGATACAAACAAGATATGTAAGACATTTTGTACATTATTACACATATACTATGCTATAGAAATATCTTTACTCATTCATTGCCAATTGCGTGCTATTTTACATTTTGCAATTTTGAATAAAGTTACAGTCAATCTATACATAATCCTGCCATTTCTGAACATTTTAACATCTTTTAAATCAAAGCGTACTGGTTTCCGAAAATTTAATTATACAAGAACGGTACTTTTGGTCTGACAAACAGGTTATGTTTGTTCTCCTTCTTTGATTATATTATTTGTTTCATTATTCAAGAGCCCTTATGTATAAGCGTTCAATAGTGATATCAAGTCCATAAGCTTTCATTTGATACCTAGACATCCAAATATGTTAATCATGCCAAGAAATTGCCTCCGTTGAAATTCTGCAAATATCCCATAGAGCAAATTACATGGATGTTTAATATTGACCATTTGGTATATGACCGTGTTCTAAGCGACACGTACATAAAGGTCATAAATTAATTTGTTGAATGAAATCAAAACTACTAATGAGTGCCGTAGGAGGTCTACCGGAATTTTTAGCTAGAATTTCTTGGCATGTTATATAAAAGTTAAAGTTACAGATATGCGTAGGAAATATTTTGTGTTAAATATGTACTTAAGATCTTTATGATCGGGCCCGAATACGCTGTCCTATTATATACTTATAATTACATTAGATGTATGTTTCATTACAATACGTTATTCTGATTGGCTAACTTCACATCACGTGTTATTCGTTAAGCAATTGTATCACTCAATAAAACTTCTCATCCATGATAACACGAGGTCCCACAATAAAGTGCACAGGAGAATTAAATAAAAAAATTTACAAAATCCGTGTTTTCATTATCCTAGCTAACAAAATGTAATTATAAGTATTGAATACTTCTTTATGTAACTTCAAAGGGTTGTTAAAGTGTTGACCGTGCGCACATTTTTAGAATGAAGCGCTTCCGCGCTTCATACAAAATGTACTTCGGTCAACGCTTTTACACCCCAATGAAGTTACAAAAAGAAGCATTCAATTTTTAAATAAGCTATAATAACCGTGTAGTGACAAATATTTAAAATTAGAAAGGCATATGTATAAGAGCTTTTCATGTGTAGTAAACTCATTGAGAGAAACCAAAGTGAAAATAAGAAACAATGATGGCTCGCACATGTATCCGAAGTATCCCTGCGTATTAGAACTCTGAATATTTCAGATCTTTTGACTTTTAAATACACTGCTATATTCTATGTATTGCACATTTTGTATATTTTTTCTATATATTATTAGACTGTCCAACTAACCCATTCGGTATCGCGAATGATAAAAAGATAATTCCAGATGCGCAGATGTCAGCCCACTATACGTTAAGTACACAAAATGCAGCTGACGGACGATTGAAGAGCAGTTCCGGGTGGTTAGGGACTGGAGCTGGATCATGGCTACAGGTCTGTGGACGGAATATCGATCCGCTAATTTTATTATCAAATAATATGTTTTCGTTAAAGTACTGTAATTGAAACGACACTGTAAATATGTACATTTCCAGCAGACTCTTTTTTGAAACTTATTGAACTGCCTATGTCAGTAGATATGCATTATGTGAGACTAAGGGCTCATTTTAAAGCAATCGTTGAAAATGTATTATAGATCCAAATATTAATTGTATCATGTTTCCAGGATTATATTACACAGGAAAACATGAACCAACTAGTGGGAAGATGAAAGATTTGTAAAAGTTAAAAGTCTACCCATAACATCTTCTTTGATTGTTGTGTTAAACAATATGATATTTCTATAAATATGTGAACTAAAACCACAATTTACTTAGGTATAAAATAAAAATTAAATGATATAAAAAGAAAATCAAATTTTGTAAAAAAACAAATACACTTTCCATTTCATCAATATATATTTTACTCACGATTGTGCATATTACTTACAAAATAAAATCGCAGGTGAAAATGAAAGAAGAGTTAACTAGATTTTTCTCTAACAAGCAAGTTAAATATTAGTGTTTAAATAGTAGTTATCTAAAACCCCTATATCTTACAGGTAGATCTTGGTGAAATAAAGAAAGTTTACACAGTAGCCACCCAGGGTTACAGATCATCTTCATATTATACCCTGACTTATAATGTACAGTACAGTGCAGATGGAAACAGTTTCAAATATATTGAAGACTCGACAGGAGGCCACAAGGTTCTTCACTTATTCATAGATTGATATCAGAAATAATACATAATCTCACCTGTAATTGAGATGTATAGTAATGCACATGTAATTCCCCTTGTTTATTTATTTGTTTTTCTTGTTTTCGGTTGATACTAACATGTAGAGTATCGCTTGTTCATATTTTTTTAATTATTTTAGGCAATTGCATGAAACCGAAAATACTGGTCAAGTTTCCATTAGATAAATGAGGTTTCTTTGGTGTCCGGTAAATAATTCAAATATGGCATGACCTTTAACATGTACAGCTTATTATACTGTAAAATATGATATTAACGGTAAACGTGATCGTATCTCAGTTATTGGATCACATTGTGTGTTGATTGCGATTTCTTTTATTTTTGACTCAAACCATTTGACTTCAATTACAATTTTGAACCTACAAATAACGAATCAAAGACGATCCAATTTTCCAATGGAACTCTCCTACGACGTAAACGTTACCACATTAACTATAAAGTTTCGTAAAAAGATATATTCTAGAATGAAAAGTTTGTTGCATAGGTCAAAATAAAGGTCAGTGCGGGTTATTTTCAACATTTGTATGCTCATGACTTCTTACAGATAAAACTTATACTAAAATTATATGCTTCCCGTCCCATTACACTTTGTCTTCCTAAGAATTTTATCTCACCGCTATTTATATATTGCAATTAGTAAAGAAAATATTGAATTGAAATGTGGAATAGTTAATATGGTTGCATTATTTTTATTATTCGTATTTATTTTTAGGCTTTTGCTGGCAGTGTTAACTACGATACAATTGTAAAGCATTATCTAACACCACCAGTAAGTGCCAGATTTGTACGGTTTTTACCATTATCATGGCATAGTGGAGGAAATCCTGGACTAAGAGTGGAGATTTATGGATGTTAAGAATTGATGTAAACACACGATTGCATAAATGTTGGTTTTAAAATGTAACCATCATTTTGTTATGCTTGTTTTTTCTCTCCTGTATACAAAGCAATTTTTGAAATTAAAAGAACAGTTTGAAAACAACCGAACAGTATAAAATATGTTATCTCATTTAGGCCTAAACTTTGTCGAATCGTTGTATTACTTAGATCATAAATGTTGTGTTTGAATGACGCGTTAGTTGTGAATACGAAATGCCTCTCGAGAAATAAAAACGAGAGTAAAAATATTAATGAAATTAACCATCAAAAGAGAGTAATTACAGATACAAACAAACAAACAAATAACTTATTAGAGTCTCACCTCTTTAAAACATTTGATATAAAACACAATATAGGCTTACAAGTTAAGGCACCAGTTGAGTGTTTTCCCCAAAATGCATGCCAGTGGAATTCTAGCTAAAGCCATCATTGACTCAAGACAAAAAAAATGTTCAAAATATTCGAATTATCTGAGTATTTTATCAACAGTACATTAAAGACCCATTCAAGAATAATACTGTATGTTAGAAAGTGTACGACACTGTTTGGTTAAACACATCAATACAACTAACTATTTCAATTAAATAGTTATATTGAACAAACTTCCATACACATCTCAATTAATCAAAGGCGATGTTTCATCTGTTTCTTCTGTCGTTGATTCTAGAATGCATGGTATAGACTGTCTACTCGAGTTCTTTGTGTTATTGTAAAATTGAGCGACATCTATCTCTGGAACTGAAACAGATCGGTAATTTCTCTTTGGGGTTGGAGTTGTTGTTTTTTGGATCCTATTACGAATTTGCTGTAAAAGAAACAAAGAATAATTAGTACTTAATGTAAAATAAGGAAACTGCAATACTCTGTAGATAACCACAACACTTTTCTTGTACCTTTATCTTTAAAGATAATGCAGATTAAATAACGGGCAAAAAAATGACAGACGCCAATAAAAAATAACCAGATGTGGTATGATTTGCCAAAGAGACAAAAATCAATCTAACTAAGTTAGTGCAAGCAATTATGGGCAATTTTCCCCGACATAATATGAAACAATTCAATTGAAAAAACTTATTATAACAAAACAATTTACGAAAAAAATATATGACAGACATGAACCAACGACAACCAATGAAACCCAGGCTCGTAACTTGGGACTAATATGGTATTGGTGAACAGAACTGTGAACACTAATTTTTTTTAACAAAATCAGGAACTATTTTTAATGTATGAATTTGGAACTTGAAAGAATACTCATCTATTATGGTTTCAACATGTTAAATTTAACAGATTGAAAAAAATATTTTGGAGTTTAAGTGGATTTGCTAATTAAAAAGATATGTTTATGGTAATAAAATATTAAACGGAAAATCAGTTTTAAAAAATCTTTCACTACATAAAGAAGGATACTGAAAAATTGTTATGTCGAACGTACTTGGAAACACAAGTTAAACATAATGGCTTTATTATGCCAGCCCTGCAATAGTAGAGGCATGTTATGTTTTCCAATCTGTGAAAAATTTAATAACAAAAGTAACGAACTCTGAGGAAAATTCAAAACGGAAATTTGACAGTCCGTAATCAAATGGCATAATCAAAAGCTCAAATACAACACGAATGGAAAACAACTGTCATATTCCTGACATGGTACAATCACTTTATGACATGAGTCCATCCGTCTGCCAGTATCAGGTCAATGTATTGGTTTCAGTTAGGTAAAATTTGAATTGAAAATCTTTTGTGACCACTTTAATTGTCAAAGTTGATGACGAGGTAAGTGGTTTAATGTGTATCCCAAATGTAGGTCTTGACACAGATTTCAAGGTTCACTGAACAGGAAAATATAATAGTTTGAATGAGTCGTTATGTCTGATGGACACATATATTTGTTAAGGATGTTTCAACTATATTGATTTTGCTACTTATAAATGCCTCACTGACGGGTTTCTCACTTAAAAAAAGACCCAACAACATATAAAATGGTTAGATGTTAAATGCGTACGTACTTTTTCAATAACTTCAGATATGCTGGCTCTCTTAGTGTTAGCAACTTGGAGTTTATTGTCGATATTAACATCAACATCTGTTTCATCAACAATATTCTCCTGTAATAATTCCTCCATCAAATCTTCTAATGTAATAATACCCATAATCTACAACAAAATATGCAATTATTGATAACCGTGAGAAACGTGTGCATACTAGTATATGCATTATACCAAACATACAATACATCTAAGTACAATGTTTACATGCTGGATATCTATCTACTGATTGCAACAGATGTCCAATCTTAATTACAGTGCTTGATCAAACATATATACAAACACGGCAAGCATGCCAACTTAACCTCTTTACTACACGCAATGTTATATTGAGTATTATTTGAAGGTTACCACTATTTCATGTCCGAGTTTTTTTCCGAAAAACATTTTAACGCCGATTATATTTATTTCTTTTCCATGCTATAGATGATATTCGAACTACATTTCACTTCAATAGTTCATTGCATATCCAATTTTTCTAGCATGAATTTCGACCTTTATAAAATTGATGATTGCTTATATTCTCCCCGAGTTTAAAAATGATACAGTAAAAGATTCACTCATGAGATTCAATATCATTTTCAACAGACAAATAACATTACAATCATTATTATGCAACGTAATTTTGATGTTTCATGTTAATCTTTCTTATGTATTTTTAAGTAAAATTACATGTTTACCTTTGGCGCCAATGAATAGGAACGTCTGTGTTCTTTCACAAATGCTAAATGCCCTACAAAATTAAAAGCAAAAAATGGTTTCGCACATTATTTTCTCTTTTGACGTATCTAAAAATTCAGTATTAGGTTGGAACAATATTTTCTATTTGTAACAGTTTATTTATATTTCTGTTTTCTATTTGTAACAGTTTATCTAAATTTCTACATATGATTAGACCGAATAAAATACAAGCATCTCATTTTACTAAGAAGTAACTTAACAAAAAACATTTGAAACTCCACAAAAACTTCAAAATAGAATATACAATATCAAATTGCAAATTCTAAAGCTCAAACACATCAAACGAATGAAAAATAACTGTCATATACCAGAAAACACTTTTAGGAATTTTGTCCTAAATGCTCTTCAACTTCGTACTTTATTTTGGCTTTTGACTTTTTGTTATTCGAGCGTCACTGATGATTCTTTTGTATACGAAACGCGTGTCAGGCGTAAATATAAAATTTCAACCCTGGAATCTATGATGAGTTTATCTACAACCACTGGGTCGATGCCACTGCTAATGGAGATTTATTTTTCCGAGGTTTTCACCAGCCAAGTAGTCAGCACTTCTGTGTTGACTTGAGTTATCATTGATATGTTAATAATTATAAATTAACTGTTAACAAAATTTTGAATATTTGAAATAATTAGGCTTTTCTACCTCAGGAATAGATTACCTTAGTTGTATTTGGCAACACTTTTAGTGTTCCTCAATGCTCTTCAACTTCGTACTTTATTTTGGCTTTTTACCATTTATTTTTATTCGAGTGTCACTGATGGATCTGACGTAAATATAAAATTTCTATCCTGGAATCTATGATGAGTTTATATGTCAGACTTGGTACAGATACAACACGCCTTGCATTGTCTAGATACTCTTAAGATATTTTGATAGGTACCTGAACTCTCGTTTGACTTGTAAATTCAACGTTTCAGTTCTCTTTCTCTTCCCGACTGTGATATTTAAACCAAGTACAGATAACTTGTCTGTGATATATGCAAAGCATAACATGCATACCTTGTCAAACTGATGGGTCTTACTACGTGATAGGATTCCTTCAAGTTTATTTTTATCTTGATTTATATATTACATTATGGTACATAATTCAATTCGTCATTTTTAAGGAAATGCCTGTACCAAGTTAGGAATATGACAGTTGTTAACCATTATATATGCATTAGTTGGATGTGTTTTATCATTTGATTTTGCCATTTAATTAGAGACTTTCCGTTTTGAATTTTCCTCGGAATTCGGTATTTTAGTGATTTTACATTTTGTTCAAGTGGATAAATAGTACTGTAACATTCATTAACTATTTTTACATCTGATTTACCATAGCACAGGTATCACGAACAATATTTCATATGATAATACAATTAATTGAACAATTACTAACACTTTTCAATATTAATATTCTTGTAATTGTCATAAAATACATACATACATAACTATTAATCTAATCTCGATTTAATCCAATTTTTAGAAATTCACATGTGACGTTATTTTTTGTGGCGTGATACATTATGGCGTTTTAGTGAAAAGTCGTAAATTAATTTTAGGTATTCAATGATATTTCTGTGGTTAAGATTTCGAAATGTACTATTACATTATTTATTTGTGTATTTCTCTGTCCTGAGTGCTCTGTCATTTAGTTTTACTGTATTCTTATCATGCAATACAATTCAGAATGGAAATGGGGAATGTCTCAAAGAGACAACAACCCGACCATAGAGCAGACAACAGCCCAAGATTACCAATTGGTCTTCAATGCAGCGAGAACTCCCGCACCCGGAGGAGTCCTTCAGCTGGCCCCTAAACAATATGTTACTAGTTCAGTGATAGTGGACGTCGTACTAAACTCCGAATTATACACAAGAAACTAACATTAAAAATCATACAAGACTAAAAAGTCAGAGGCTCCTGACTTGGGACAGGCGCAAAAATGCAGCGGGATTAGAATGTTGTCATTTTAGCGGTATATTTAACAGTGCAACAAACTTGGAGGTTGGGCTAGACACAAACCAGGTTCAATTTACTTTTTTCTCCTAAAATGTCATATACCGAGTCAGGAATATTGCAGTTGTTATCTAAAGGTTCGTATCTATATATGTTTATGTCGTTAGTTTTTGTTGCACTTCAGTATTTCTGTTGTTTCGTTGTTTTCCCCTAGAAGTTAATGTGCTTCCCTCGATATTTGTTTGTAATCCAGATTGTTCTCTCAGCCGATTTATGAATTTTGAACAGTGGTTTACTACTGTTTCCTTATTTATAGACTGAACAATAACCTTTATTTGTTAAGAAGAAATACAATATTTAATACCTTTTGGTCCTTTTAACTCGTATAGCAGATCAAATAAGGGTAAATCTGGTTGAACATATATGATGTCTCTAGTTGCTTTTGATGATAACAGAGCTCTAATGGGTATGGTCTGATAAGGATCGAGACATAACAATGTTTTTGTCAATAATACCGTCACAATATTATCTCTGTTACCTTCATATATCGGGATTCTAGAGAATCCAATTTCCTGTAACTGGAAAGCAATAAATTCTTTAAAAGATATACGACTATTTTAAACGATTCCAAATTATGATGTATAAGTTTCAATTTTTTTATTCATCTATTTAAGATGTTTTATCAACCTAATGAACTATCTCAAACATTTGTTTAATATTTTTATTAATTATACTTTTATATGTTTTTGTCTGGTTTCAGTATTTAGATATGAATTTGTAGTATGTAGTGTTATTATACAACTTGAAACAGATGATATCGGATATGTTCCTGATAATACCTTTCCCTTATTAAGAATTTGACCTACGGAATTATACTTTTACCAGATTTTTAATAACATAAGCAACACAATGGGTGTCACATGTAGAGCAGGATCTGCTTACCCTTCCGGAGAACCTGAGATCACCCCCAGTTTTTGGTGGCGTTCGTGTTGCTTAGTCTTTAGTTTAGTGTTGTATGTTGTGTCTTCTGTACTATTACTTGTCTGTTGGTCTTTTTATTTTTAGCCATGTTGTTGTCAGCTTAATTTCCATCTATGAGTTTGACTGTCCCTCTGCTATCTTTCTTCCCTCTTTTGAAATAGAAGTTGTAAAGATAACAAATCTGTGCAAAATACATTTGCCGGTATTTTCTTACAAAATAATAACTATATGGTCCTCAAGAAAAATAAAAAAATAAAACACTAAATAAATACAATAATTCATTTAGATACACATTAAATATATTTTAACAATGTTCTGTATATGTGTTTGTATGCTATAGAATATATATATTCTCTGATGATCAAATTGAACTGGTATTATAATTGATTGTTCGATATCCCCTTTTTATACGCCTAAGCATACTTCATATCACTTGTAAGCAAATAGGTCGACAATTTTCAAGGTTTAGCATGCGTATCACTGTCATGCAAACAGAACTGCATCAATTTTTATGACGACAGCAAAACTTGATGGATAAAGTTTTAAACCGGAGACCATCGGGTTGATTCAGCATGGGACTTACAAAATTAAAAGTCATAGTTTATATTTCAGTAAGGAATTCTTCTAGATAAGTCTTTAAAGCTAAGTTTACTCACTACTTTAAGTGTGTCCTTGTTCAAAGTGTCGTCGGCGTTTATCATAAACACGTCATCTATAGGAACTATTATATCTTCTGTGGTTTTCACCTTCATATCAAGAGTACTCTTAAACGTGAATAAAGTAAACTTAAATTAGAATTGCATACAAAATGAAACAATTAAGCTAATTTTAATGTCAGATATTAGCGTAAATATTTTTTTGTAATTGGCTGACAATTAACAATTAACAATTAAAAAAATAAAGTTTACTATCCGGGAATTTGTAAAATGCATGTTCTTCTTATCAAGTTCTGCCTAATACTTTTATATAAATGAAACTATTTTAAAAATTTTGTTTTGGACTCATTTCTGTCTATGATACATGTAGTTCAAGAAATTCAAGCAAATTCAACTCAATTGCTACATGACGATACACTTTAAAATTATTATAAAATATATTGCGAAAGTTATCGCATGCTTTAGATACATGAAACACATTTGGTACCTTTATTATTCTGACTTCGTCTTGTGTAAATGGTTCTTCCAATCCATTCTCACTACATCCATCGTCAGCGTGTAAATCAACAAGGACTTTAAATTGTGACCGCTTATAGAACGTGCCGTGGTCAGCGCCAAGTAAACAGTCCAAAACCTTGGATATAGGCCAAGTTACTATGCATGTTATTGCAATTAGAACGTACACTAACCTAAAGAAAAATATTACATAGAAATCCTTGACGATTACCATATATTCTGACAATAAAACATAAAATAGTTCAATTATTTCTTATAATCACTTTCAAACCTACATCTAACATAAACAAAGAGAGAGAAACATTACAAAGAGGACGTACAGGGAAAAGTGAATGAAAAAAAACCAACAAAAAAGTGATTCAATACGAATATGTCTCTGTCGAAGAATATACAGACAATACTAAAGAACAAGTAAAAATGTAGATCTCCCTGAAAAATTTATTTTACAAGGAAATTTGTTGTAAAATTTTACATAATTACATGATGATATTAGATTAAAGACCCTGCAGACATTAACAGAAAACGAAAGCCAAGCAAAGATAGAATTAAAGCCATTAAATACCGTAAAAATGTTGACTGTTCGAAAGTAGTAATAAATACATAAGTTGACAATTTGAGCAATACTGGATAACAATACACAGAATAACAATGGACATTGGTGGTCGTACGTGATTTGTCTCTTTTATTTTTATTTCTAGTATTGCCTTTTGGTTCCTTCTTTAATAAAGGTGTTACTCGTTATTTTTATATGTAGGTATCATCGTACATAATATACTTTAGTACATTGTACCTAAGTTAATGTATCCGGTAAAACCAATGATCATATGTGGACAATCATGTAGAAAAGGCAGATTTTAAGTAACGGTATATTGTTATACTCTATACAAAATATTTGAAATGTTTATTTCTTCTGAACAAACACTGACAACTATTGAGGAGACATATAACAAAGGCAATCAGAATGATGTCACCGAAAGAAAGAGTCCGATGTTCATTTCTAGTTAGGCGTTCGCTGATATGAACTGAGAAGCCGAATTTTAAATACTCCGGGTGTGGGTTTTCTCGCTGCGTTGAAGACCAATTGGTGACCTTCGGCTGTTGTCTGCTCTTTGGTCGGGTTGTTGTCTCTTTGGCATTTCCCCCATTTCCATTCTCAATTTTATAACCAACATTGGCTCTTAAATCTACAGAGATGTTTTTGTGTACCTTTTTCCGTTTTTGAACGAGGCCATTTTATTTCCTTTTTTTTAATGTATCAATATTTGTTAGAGGGTTATTATTATATGATATCATTCCAACGCTATTGTTCCAGATCCGTTGTAATATACAATATAGTATATGCCAGTTGATTGAATTTATTTGAATGGTTCTGGTGATTCTAATTTGCTCTCAGTTCCATATACCACAATTATATTTAGCTGATCTGATAAACTGATAAAAAGTGCTAATACTTGACAGCTTGTCAATATAAACTAGCACAAGTACTTGTGAAATGAATAACCAAAGAGTTTGTCTTCGTATACAGTGTACTTTAGTATCTAGTATCAAATAAATACATTTTTATCGAATTGTTTAACAAATTCACTTGTAAGTTCGCCAGACGGACGAATAATCTATTACTGTGTTCTTTAAAAAGAAAATGAATTCATAGCTGTAGATACATATTTCATATAAAACTTAACGGTTATGTAGAGTGATATGGATGTTATGTTCAATGTCATAGTTATAATGTTTTGTTTTCCCATACTTACGGTGATAAAGTTGCACCTATTGCTAAACCATACTTTGCTGTTATTGATTGTGGAATCACTCTGAAGAATATAGTGTGCATACAAGTATTTTGAAGCATTTGTCATACATAGTTATACAGAATCAACGTATATTTTATCAAACTTTATTAATACAGCTTGTTTATATAAAAAAATTCTTCCTGCATGACGTCTTCTCTTTAAGATAGATTCAATTTATGTCTAAGCTATATGGATATATCTCTTGTTCGCTTATGCAATTTAAAAAAAACAAACTTGCACCATTGATTGGTCCACCATAGTAAGTGATTTTTGTTAAATAAGACTTGAATAAAAGAGTTAGAACACCAGTGGTTCATCTAGTCTCTCGATTTCTAGCATTCAATTTAACTGTAATTCCTGGTCCATGAAAGTAATTTGGGGATTACTGAATGAAATTCGCAGGAGGCTTATACTATTGATTCTGTTTTCCCCCTTTTTTAATTCGATGATTAAATTAAAATGTGTGCATATGTTGTGATGTTACACTTTTGTTTCAGATAAGGGTAAAGATTTGGTACTATTAAAACGTTTAAACCGGTGCAATTGTTTGCACCTGTCCTATGTCAGGAATTTGATGTTCAGTAGTTGTCGTTTGTTGATGTGGTTCATAAGTGTTTCTCGTTTCTTGGTTTTTTTTTTTATATAGATTAGACCGTTGGTTTTCCCGTTTGAATTGTTTTAAACTAGTAATTTCTGGGGCCCTTTATAGCTTGCTGTTCGATGTGAGGCAAGGCTCCGTGTTGAAGACCGTACTTTGACCTAAAATTATTTACGTTTATAAGTTATGACTTGGTTGGAGAGTTGTCTCCTTGGCACTCATACCACATCTTCTAAATCTATAAAGTACATGTCTATTCAAAATCGAAGGTTTTATTTTCATATTTTATAGACTTCACCCTTAATTTATTTTTCGGTATTGTTGATATTTCCTTAACTTTTAAATTATTGAAAACACATTTTCTCTTCATTCCGGATATGTTTTCTTTCAAAACTTGATATTAACATTGTATTGCTAAAAACCTTTAACAATGCACACTTAAAAGTAAAATAGTCGTTCGTTAACGGATATTATGTGTATATATCATTATGTGAATTTTAGTTATATTGTCTACTTATTTTTATTTGTCACTTATTTGATATTGATAAAGTTTTATATATTACAATGAACATTTGAATTGAATTGATTTGAAATTATAAAGTTGCATGTGATTAATTTGAATCTCTACTGTGAAAAGAAAAGGTGACATGGGTATAAAAATATGGCTACCATTGGTCTCCTTCCAACTGTCATTAAAGAAAATTACAAATGTGGCTGTGCGGGATGTACAAAGACGCAGTCACGTTAAGTCAGAACAGGGACGTCATATCCTGTGCCTTGGGGAAAGAGAATATCGCGGTCTTTGTATTAAAACCCCGTAAAAGACTCTTTGAGGGGGCCCGTAAGTGACTTGTTGCAAGTCTAGAGTTATATTCCTATGAAATCTACCCTAACTTTCCATTGGCAAGCCAATTCTCCCGACCTTCGTCTCGGACGGCCTCTCTTACAGGACCAACATAATGTATTTATTGTTAATTTAGTCTCGTCCTAAAAACGCATGAAAGAATTGTCACAGTACGTTTAGCAATCAATCTGTTAAAAACAATTGTGATAAACTCCGACTATCTTTATAGGTGAAATAACTGGTTTATTATTATTCTTGATAACTTCTTCATATTTTACCGGGTTTACTATTTCACACACAATGTTGTTAGATACAATGTCAAACGCACATCAGAGTATAGTATAAGAATTATACGATATTAACTGAGAAATCCCTCACCCTAAGGCGGGATCAGCTGGCCCTTAACAATAATGTATACAATGTTAGATGCAAGAACCAAAATTAGATATAAACAACGTACACGACTAACAAAAGTGCAAAAAATGACAAATTCGTTTAAAATAAATAACATGTTATTATAATAGATTTTGTTAAAACAATACGTATATATTTTGTATAGCCAATATATGGTGTGTCAATTGCGGAACAAATAAATAAAAACACTTTACTGTTGGTGTAAATACATTAACGATATTAAACACTAACAACATAACTTTCGGCAATAAAATAAATGTTTTCAGCACAATAAAACTTTGTTTAACAACATATGGCCTCGTTTGACATGTCAAAGACTTTACAGTTATTCTAGCCTTTTAAAGCGATGAAAAAAACATACGGTAAAAAATGTTCAAGGGACCAACTACATCCATGTTGGAACATTCGATTTTTTGTAACTCTGGAAATAAGAAAAGACAGCATAAAACTGTGTCTCTTCCAACACCAGTGCCACAGAAGAAAGTCAAAAGGATAATACCCTGGACCTTTATTGAAGTATTTAGTTGTTCATGAATTTATCGATACATTGAAGCATCTTCATTCGAGTTAACGTCCTCGTCCTCGTTCTAAACCAGGAGGTTACGACTGTTTGTATGACGCTAGTCCTTATCTTGTTGAGGGTTTTAATCTTTCTGTTATCCATTGTTTACAGCTACATTATATCCTGGTGCATTTTCCTTTGATTTGTCTGCGTTATAAGTATGCAGGTCTGGTAAATATTGATGTTTCAAATAGACATTGTTTGTCGCTTGAAAAAGATTTTTTTTTTCAGCAGCACATGTTTAGCAACATTGTGGACGTCATTGTTGAAAAAAGGTTTGCGTATTTTGGTGAATACAAACTTTGGTTAAAACGGCACCTCAATTAGTTTAAAACGCACCAAAACCTTTCACTATGGTCATCAACTCTATCTTGGAGACTTTTACTTGCGTTTACCTGGCAATTTCTTGTTAACGAATGTCTATGCGTTACAATCGAATACTGTTTATGACGTTTATGAATACGCTAAACACGCTGGATGTATACTGTCTTTTAGCTTCGTGTCGTCTTTTCTTATATTGGTTGTTTCATGAGTTTCCAAGGTAGGGGGACTCAAAGGCAGGACACGAAATATGTGGTTGCTGTAGATTTGCTATCTGTACCATTCGTTATTCTGTTATTGCCTTACTAAAGCATTATCATGTCATTGGTTTTCTTGTTTTACATTTTTTGTCGTGTCGGGGTCATTAATTACTTGCTATACAATAAGGGGTTTTCTCAAAGTTGCCCCCTTTGCTTCGCATCACGGTGCGGAGCTATTAGTTTCAGTAGACATACACGCCATCTTGAAATATTACTGATCAGTTACTTTATGATTCGTCTGAGAATCAGCAACAGCCATAGGTTTAAATGAGATAAAGAATTACAGACTATTCTCGTTCAGGATAAGTCATCAAAAACCGGAAAATTAACAATGTGTATATCAGTTCCTATCAACTGTCATTAATTCATGTTCGTTTTATTATGCATATATTACACATTGGAATTCAATATTGAAATATCAATAATCAATACAGTCACGTTTATTTGCTTTGCCAAGCTGAAATATGCACGATTTGTTTTGCTAAACAATGTTCCTATACAAAGTTTTCAAAAAAGCATTATCTGCATTTTATAACTTCTCCTAATCTAGGCACACCTGCAGAGAGGCACTCATAACGCCACAGTTACACTCTTAAAGTACATCCATTTTATATCAATAAGTATTTTGTAGATAAAACACCCGTCTGGTGTATACAAATTTCAGTCTGATATGTACTATTGAGTTAATTTGCAAAAAGACCACATTTCTGTATTCATATATTGAAATATTTGATAATAAATGATGAGCCAAAAAATTTCATGAATTAATAAAGATGGACAGACTGAAGTTTAGAGCTTTTTTGTCTGAAAACCAATGTAGTTAACTTTCACGAAACGAAGCCTGGCTTCGTCAGTTTATTTTTCATCTATCAGTTTAAACGTCCCTCTGATATCTTTCGCCCCTCTTTAACAATCAATCATTACTTATTCAGCAAATATCAAAACGAATTCATCTGAAATAATTCAAATCGTGTCAAATTCTTCTACTATGAAATTCAATGTAAATGAAAATAAACAAATACTTACTCAGCAAATATCAAAACGGAAACAACTGAAACAACAACGGCATAAACTGGACTAACGAGTTTGTCCAGAAATATTGGCATTGATTCTTCTGCTGCTGAGCATGCCAACAACAAGGATACTAACAGAAGATGATGCTGCTTTAACAATGGCAAGATTTTCTTTGCATATTTTCTCTCTTTTTCATTTCCTCCCTCTGTCATTGTTTTAATTGTCGTAATGTCAAGAGAAAAATATCCAATAGTTAACCCGGATGTCAAACCTACAAAACAAGAAGACGTATAAGCAACCTTAATTGTCATAAAATATCTGTAGTTTTATTTTCTAATTTTCATCTTTTCTCTTTTAACATCGATCTAACACATTGTAACACTTTGAACAGTTGTTAAAACATCCAAAATTTGAGGTAGCTTAAATAGTACCAAATTATTGACGTTTTGTGTCAATGGGTACAGGCGGACACCAAGTTGAACTTAAACAGAAGGAATGCATTATTAGAGAAAGTAAAAAAGGACAAGTTTGTATATTTGATTTGTTTACATCTATTTCTATGGGCTTTGAATTTAAAGAAATTCATAATTTATGATTGATAACAACTTATATACGGGTTAAATTTTTCGAAAAACTAAGGATTTTCTTATTCCAGGCATAGATTTTCTTAGCCGTATTTGGCACAACTTTTTGGAATTTTGGATCCTCAATGCTCTTCAACTTTGTAATTGTTTGGCTTTATAAATATTTTGATATGAGCGTCACTGATGAGTCTTATGTAGACGAAACGCGTGTCTGGCGTACTAAATTATAATCCTGGTACCTTTGATAACTATTTACTTAAATTATAGAATTTTTTTTATGCATAAGCCAAATTCCGCCAAAAAAAAGCAAGAAAGATTAAAATATTCATCTTTTTAAAGCACTAATTTTCATCTCTGCTCCCGGCCACAATGCAATAAATGTATTACTTGTATATATACAATTATGCTTGATTTTGATAGGACATTTTTTATTCCCAGTACTAAAATATATATGGGTCAAGTGAAAAAAAACACTTCTTATGAGTCATAACAACATAATATATATATGTCGGTTTGAATAACAATTGTTTACTTTAAGTACTTTACAATTGGATCTTAAAAAATATTAATGTTTGAGTGTGTTTTTTATGGTTATTTATTTAGCTAGTCTTCAACCTCTGAAACATTTTTAGGCTGCCCTTCCACGAAATATTTAATAAGAATATTTGTGAATGTATTTGACCCCAGCTCCACCTTCAATGTTCTTTGTCTACTCGTATTCCACTAATTAAGTTACACATGATGGGAGGGTTTATCATATACAGCTAGATCGGTGTTAAGCTTGACTATACCCCACACATGCAATCGGACTTCCCCATCTCGTCAAACTGAAGGATCGTACTGCTTGTCGAAATCTTCACGGTAATTTTACTTTAATACCTCAGTTAATCATTCCGGTTCATTATAAGCAACTGTTTAAGATTCCCATTATCTAATCCGAAACACGTTAAATTTAAAAAAAAAGAAGATGTGGTATGATTTCTAATGAGACAACTGTTCTCAAGAGACCAAAATGACACAGAAATTAATAACTATAGGTCACCGTACGGCCTGCAACAATGAACAAAGCCTATACAGCATAGTCGGCTATAAAAGGCATCGAAAACAAAATGCAAAACAATTCAAACGAGCTACTTACGGCCTTATTTATATTAATATAAAAAAATGAACGTAAAACAAATATGTAACACATAAACAAACGACAACCACTGAATTTCAGGCTCCTGACTTGCGACAGGCACATACATACATATAACATGCAACCTATAAAAATGACAAATACCTGCAAAAAGTACAAGACCAACATAAATGCCACAGTATATCCAAAATTCACTATCAGTATAAGACAGAGGCTGTTCTTTCTTTTGATAAATTGTCCCGTTACAATCGATTATTTCCTCGTTCACAACAACACATGTACAATTTATAGACATTTTTTAACAAACAATCGTTTCTAGTCAATTTATATGTCAGTTTATATCAATTGAACTTTACGTATCTGAAAACCACAAAGGTCACGGTTAAGATGCCCAGGTGTTACAACCTTTACACATATAAATATGTATATTTTGTTCATTAAGTAATATCAAATGGTTTAAGGCCTTTCTCTAATTTATCGTATACATTAACTGCAATTAAGTCAGTTAATTATAATAATTCAAGAATAAAATCCTCGTTTGTACATGAATGCTTTCAATTGATATGGTATTAACTAGATTTACTAATAACACACAAATCTGATAAAACAGTTTGTATTGACCAAACCCTCGTAGTTTTTTTTAAGGAGCAGATTTCCTACAATACTGTTTTAGGCTGTTTGGACTATAGCTGTACACTACCCTTTTCATATATTTCATACATTAAATCGATATAAAGTCATTCCGTCATTCTGCAACGAACAGTTTTATGGAGTTTTTTCTTCTTAAAACCATTAAATATTGAGCTCATTTTTAGTATGTGAGTCAACTATGATGAGTAACAGATCGGGATTACGTTTGTTTTTGCTCTACTGAATTTTGCCTCATTTACAGGCTTTGGACAGTTTTGCAGTTTTTGTCATAAACGTCCTTGAAAATTAGTTAGCTGATTTATTGTATGCAAGTCGACTATGATGAGTTGCAGATCGAATTTACGTTTGGTTCCAATTCACTGATGTGCTTTGGACTTTGAAAATTTCGTAGAAATAAATCAGATTTTTTTCTAAGCGCCTTCACATATTATGCTAATGTTCATACGTGAGTCAAACACATGCGTGATGAGATACAGATCGAGTTTACGTTTAGTTCCGCTTATCTCAAGTTATTTATTCCGAAAATATCTCGTGCCAAAAAAAGTTGTACGGACTTTTTTTTTTATAAATGGCTCCACAACTTGAGCTTTATAATAACCTCAACAAGACACAGGGTATTTGTAATCAGTAATTAATTATATTGAATGATTGGTATTTGGTTGCTTTAAGTTCATTTGCAAAGATTAAAACGAAAAGAAATAAATATTAATCACAAGTACAAAACGTAAAACAAAATCAAAATCTTGGCTATGCAAGGTGGGTTGCAATTTAAGACTGTCGCAGGAAAAAACGCTGTTTATTTTTTATGCAAAATATTCAGTTTATATATTAAGTAATAAAATAAAAGTCCCTATTGGATTGCGTAAAATAATATCTCCTGTCTTTATCAATGAGTATAAGTTGACATTTGTTTCATTGACCTGCGACCCTTTCACACTTAAACAAAGGATCACTCGAGGTTAACGAGTTATTATTATACGTACATGTTACGGGGTGACTGCGCTTGATATGTAATCAAATAGATCGAATGATCAAACATTAATACATAAGAATGAAACTTGATAATTTCTGTAATGTTTATATAATTATTACGCAAAACCAATAATTTGGACTATTGCATAATGAGAAGGATATTGTTCTAACCATCTCTATTCAACATAAATGAATCATTTAACTTAGTTGTACAACAGTAACAAGAACGTGATCTGAATAAGATAAAAATTATAAAAATTAATAAAAATTATAAGATTTTACATATTTCTATTTGATTAATATATTGTGATGAATAAAAGTGAGTGATATACGCACTCTCTTTAGTCTTCGCAACAAATCAGTTGCATACTTGTACTGCTTTATACATGTACCCCTATAAAAGTTTGTTACGAGAACCTGACTCATCTATTTTAATGGAACGTTTTCTCACACGACATCCATACCACATTTACCAAGTTATACTGCATATATTCTTTTAGTTCCGTTATTAACATAGTCTGATGTTTGATTTTGTCAGATTTATGAAATAAAAAAAAACTTCGGTGACGTTGTCGATATATTTTACTTGCTCATGTCATATATAATAAAGCTTAAAAGAGATGCGAAAGATAGCAAAGATATATTTTAACTTATTAGTCCAAAAACATATTAATGACATATTATTACGATCCTATCCTAGTCTATTGTTAAAAATTAAGACTTCACTATATGCATATGCGTCACATCAAATGATTTTATAAACACACTAAATATTCATTGTATAACTATTTCAAAGGTTCGGAAAGTTTGCGCTAATTCTGTATATATCTGAAATTTTAAGAAAAATCGTTGTTGTTAATAGGGATGTTAAATTATTTTCACCTCTCATAGTACGACATGCTACAGGATGTTTTACATTTTGAGGTATAATGTATGAGTGCCAATGAGACAACTCTCCATCCAAGTTGCAATGTGTAAAAAGCACAATTAAAACTATAGGCCAAAGTACGACCTTTAACACAGAACCTTAACTCACACCGACAGCAAACAATAAAGGGCCATAAATGACTAGTGTAAGACAAGTCTAATAGGAAAAAACGATAAATACTAGTGAACCACGTTAACAACGATAACCACTTAACAAAATAAATACACTATTAATAAAAAAGAGGGTATTTCTAAAACAATTTTATAGATGCCTTTTTTGCTTTTTGCTAAATATTTGTTTAATTGCGAAACAGTGATGACTGCTGTGCCCATATTTTGACTAGTTTACTTACTATGTCTGTTTTGTTCACGCATCGTTGTAAATATAATGGAATTTGATGTGACAAGTAAGGGTTTTGCGCTATAAAACCAGGTTCAAACCACCATTTTCTACATTTGAAAACGCATGTACCAAGTCAGGAATATAGCAGTAGTTGTCCATTTATTTGATACGTTTTATCATTTGACTTTGCCATTTGATTAGGAACTTTCAGTTTTAAATTTTCCCCGAAGTTCAGTATATTTGTGATTTTCTTTTTTTTTCTTCAGAAAGACAACTATAACATTTAACAAAAAGGTCTGTAGATTTGCAGAATAATGATTTCCTCGAGACTAATATACGTGTAATTAAACAGTATAATATAATTCTACCTGTATAGAATATCCAGTGCAGGAACCTTCTTGTGTCCCAGGTGTAGGACTCATTTCATATGAAAACTTATTAAATCTTGTATCAACAATTTATAGTGGGTTTCCATTCGTTTAATGTATTTGTCATTTAATTGGGAACTTTGCGTTTTTAATTTTCTCGGAGTTCAGTATTTTTGTGATTTTACTTTTTATCTAGTCATAACACTTAAGAAATTGTCCGATCATTGTCGGATTCCTTGCTTGTGCAGACATGTTATACGTCTTTTGAGTTTTTAAAAAGGATTTTTAATTCTTATCAATGACATATGATTTATGACTTGTTATGACTGTCCAACAAGTGGGAGACTTAGCTTGCTAAACAACCAGTCTGAGTTTTAATCCAATATTTTCTACATAAGTAATGCCTGCACCAAGTCCGGAATATGACAGTTGTTATCCATTGGTTTGATGTGTTTGTCCATTTTGATTTTGCCATTTGATAAGGGACTTTCCGTCTTTAGACACACAAAAAGACAATGTAGCGACCAACAGAATGACAACTAACTTGAACAAGAAAAAAATATTAACCACATAAAATTAACATTTTTGCAACTGCATTCAGCTTCATTGGAATTTATTCTATCCAAAGCATATTAATGAAAAGTAAATATTTATCATGATTTGTATCACTAAACATTAAATCTTCAGTGACAGACATAACAACATCAATAATAGAACTATAATGTAAAGACAAGTATTAATATATTCAGCATAAAACCAATTAGACAAACACACTACTTATTATCTTTTAGTTCTCAAAATTAAATCTTCAAAGATTCATTAGCGCGATACTGTCTTATTCATAATGAAATGGGATGATTGTTTTTTCAAATTATTGTAGTACACATAATGTTACACGCCAACTTCAGATGAAATGTAATGTGTATTGGCTAAACATGAACATAGGATGCAAGACATTGTTTTAGTTAGTCTTTTGTAGAAAACATCCATTTCCAGTAAACATCAAAGCCTGTTTCTTGATCTTGATAAAACAGTTCCCAGGTTCACTTTCTTCATTGACGAATATCGAATCAATGATGTCCGGTGACTCAGTTTGACTACAACTTTTTATACTAAGCGTACATGTTTCTATGACACTAGTATTTTCAGAAGGTTCTGTTTTTATCGGGGAGCTTACAGCATTTGATTCAGATTTTTTCATTTTTCTAGTAATTTCTTTACATTTGTTATATCTTGCTTTTCTTTGTTCTCTTCTGGCGTTTCGTTTCTTCATGAGCTCGTTTAATTTTAACGGATCGGGGAATATTTCGATAACTTCTCTACTATCTTCTTCAGAATATCTGTTTTTCTTAACTAGCTGTACTCTAGAACTTATACGTAATTCACTACTGAAAAATGTATTTTCACATTGCTTCTCTTTATATGTTGTGTCGCAAGAAAAATCTTTGTATTCCAGGTCTTTGATAACATAACTTCCATCATCTTTAATATGACGTGCTCGTTGAATCATGCGTTTTTGCATTTCCAGAGGATCTGAATATAAGAGTGTTGATAAAAATGTGTTGACTCAGAGACAAAAGAATTTATGAATACATTATTTTTTAGCCTGTAAATGATTTAAAATTGAGGGTTTTACGATATATATGCAAGATAACTTCGTAAATTTGGTAGGATTGTCATGTTTGAACAACTTTGCATTTAGACAGATAAGTGAGATTCCCGTAAAAAAAGTTTGTTACAGGGGTATAAAGCAGAACCAGTGTACAAGGGAGTTCTGTTTGTGAGAACGCAGAACTCCATTCAATTTATTACACTATATATAAAAACTATATAGAAATATGTTAAAATGTTGTAAATTATAGACAATTTTTAATTCAATATCACTCAATACTTCAATATTATTCTAAATTTACCATTAACAGTATTTGCGTTAATTTGAGTTAGATAATGCGATTGACTCTGTTGTAAAACTAAGTTAAGTTTGTCATTTGTGTTTACGGATGGCTAGGACCATATCCTTCACCTTATTCAAAAGTTCAAATCATTGCTTTTGCGTATTTAATAACGTAACATTACCGAAGATATCATTCTATTTGCATTAATGTTTGATCATTTAATCTATTTGATAAAAAAGATCCAGTGCAGTCACCCCTACATGTACATATAGTGATAAATCGTTGACCTTGAAGAATCTTTTATGTAAGTGTGATAGGGTCGCGTCGTCAATGACTTATATACGTCAATTTATAATCCACAAAGACACTTTTTTTTTATAACTGAACATTTTGCATCAACCATATGCATGCGCTAGTTATCCAGCGACAGTGTAAAAACGCTTCAGCACGGTCAACCAACCATACATAATTTTGGATGTTCTTATCCCAGGCATATATCACCTTAGCCGAGTTTGGCACCACTTTTTTGGAATTTTGGATCCTCAATGCTCTTCAACTTTGTTTTTGTTTGGCTTTATAAATATTTTGATATGAGCGTCACTGGTGAGTCTTATGTAGACTAAACGCGCGTCTGGTGTAATAAATTATAATCCTGGTACCTTTGATTACGATTTGGCATATTTTGTATTACATTTTCTACTTGTAAATATTTTGTTTTCTTTCGTCCTGAATAGTACTGTTTGCAAATGAACTTAAAGCAAGCACATATTAATTAATCAATAAATATTATTAATTACCGATTAAAATTATCATTTGTCTTAGCTTAATAGGTTTATAAAGATAATTAACTTTTAAATGCTCATTGTTAGTTAGGTAAGTATACAGAAGCGTACTTTTATCTTACTATATTATTATATAATTTATCCCCAACATTAGACAGAGTTCTGTATTTAGGCATAAATGTTTACAAAATTTATATTACCTCATGAAGATATAACAAAATTTTATAATGCACAATATTAAGACACGATTAGATGGTTAACATAAGAATAACTTACATTTTGTATTGTATGTTGACATGTGTATATAACATGTGTGTTGTACACTTAACGATTTGCGGTATTATGTTACCATTCAGAATGTAGAATTGTCACACGATTTATAATATATCATATTACAGACCCAATATGTCCTTAATTAAGTTCAAACAATACATTTTAAATACCAAACAAAGACAAAATATAAATACACAGTTATATTAAGATCAAATGAGATCTGTTCAACATAAAAACAAGATGTCTTAGCTTAATAGGTTTATAAAGATAATTAACTTCTTAATGCTCATTACGGATTTATTGTGTTATTAAAATTTGCTGTTACAAAATATTATAAATTATTATAAATTAAGGAATGTATCTCCCTCATGCAAAGCTCTGATTCCTTTCACGGATTTGGCTATACTTTTTGGATCTTTTGGATTATAGCTCTTCATCTTTTATATATACTTTGGATTGCAAATATTTTGGCCACGAGCATCACTGAAGAGACATGTATTGTCGAAATGCGCATCTGGTGCAAATAAAATTGGTACCGTTAATTTTATTAGAGAATATTGTAATTTGCAAACAAGATTCGCTTTATAAGAACATTACATATATCCCCTGTTTTAACAGGACATACAATCTTGCATCAATTACCCAGTATTTCAATTTTGATTCCTTTAGGGGGTTCCCATTCCAAAACGCATGCTCATTGGAGAAGCATCAATAATTAGTTCTTGTTTTCAAAGATGATTAAATAGCAATAATTTACTTAGTACCATATTGATACAGATTTGATATGGAACAGTCAAATTCAAAGAATGTAATTCCAATTTTGGAAGCACCGATAGCAAAAAGAAAACATGACTATTTTCATTGCATTTATTACCTCGTTACTGCGTTCACTCACAAATATTAATAATATACATTATAAAAAATTTCATTGTAGGAAAATATTTAGTTAATACGCACAAGCTTTAGAAACAGGAGAAAATTTGCGACATGTTGAGGTTTTCCTTTCTTCACTTAGCGAGTACAAATGAATATTGTTTTTCCTAATAATGAATGTTTCCATATACATGTTTATTGCAATTTAACTTTGTTGCTAATATGTGTTTAGTAATGTTGTCTTTAATTTGGATGGAAATCGATCTGACTGAAACGCGGACCTCGAAGAGAACCCCAAAATGAACACAATGTAAAATGCAAACTTATTAAATTACCGTGCGCGTAACAAATATGAAGATACGGGGTAACATTATATTTGTTAACTATGCAATTAAATCGAAAAATTATGTTTGAATGTTATTTCTAATATAGATGGATGATGTAAAGATACCATATAAAATAAAGCGCTTATTTATACTTCACAACGTTTGGTTGTATAAAACTGAACGCCATGATGACCGAGGGTTAACATGTTCCAAAGATCCATAATAATCTTTTAAATATCCTACTTCTGCAAATTTCATTTTAGTCTTTGATAAACTTATATTTTCGTTACCTGACTGTCTGATAATAAACTCATCATAGATAACACGCTTAAAATAGTGTTAGCCAAACGAACGTTTTGTCTACAAAAGATGCATCAGTAATGCTCGAATAAAAAAGAGTCCAAATAACTCTCTTTCATCTTGTAACAGTATTAAAACATTTGACTTTTCTACTCTGTACACAAGTATTCCACATTCCAAACTAAAAGACAAATTGAAAGAGTTGGTATTACTTTGCTTCATAAAAAAGAATGGCCAACGTAGATACAAGTATCTTGTCTTAGGGAGGGATACATCATACTTTGTAAAGAATCACTCTGATTCAAACAAAAAATTCTCGGAAACCGATATTATCAAGATACTTCATTTCTTGATTGACAACATATTTGTAACGTTCGGAGGACGTGTTTTTCAACAGACTGTCGGCATCCCAATGGGAACAAACAGTGCCCCTCTACTTGCCGACTTGTTTCTTTATTATTATGAGGCTGACTTCATGCAGAAACTTCTTAGGAAGAGAGATAAGAAGTTAGCAATATCCTTTAACTCTACTTTCCGCTATATAGATGACGTTCTTTCACTAAACAATTCAAAATTTGGTGACTATGTGTAACGCATCTATCCCATCGAATTGGAGATAAAGGATACTACAGATACAGTTAAGTCGGCTTCATATCTTGACTTACATCTAGAAATTGACAATGAGGGTCGGTTGAAAACAAAACTTTACGACAAAAGAGATGATTTCAGCTTTCCAATTGTGAACTTTCCATTTCTAAGTAGCAACATTCCAGCAACACCTGCATACGGGGTATATATCTCCCAATTGATACGATATTCCCGTGCTTGCATTTCCTATCATGATTTTCTTGATAGAGGGTTACTGTTCACAAGGAAGCTATTAAACCAAGAGTTTCAAATGGGGAAGTTGAAATCATCCCTTCGTAAATTTTACGGACGCCATCACGAGTTGGTTGACCGTTATGGAATAACCGTTTCACAAATGATATCGTATATGTTCCTTACGTCGTAACTACAATCCCTAATCAGCTTATAATCTTGTTTATAATAATGTTAATGCAAATTTACTGAAAAGATATTCTAACTTCAGCTTTCAACATAACACTACTTTGTGTGACATTATATTCCTGTTGATGCCAAGCAGGAAAATACATATTAACTGCCAAGCTAGTCTTGTCGGTTTGTTCTTTTCCCTGTAAAATAATTTTAAATGATTTCCTTTTAATAAAATAAATTGTGCTAGTTTTAATTAATTCACAAGATGCGTATTTCGACAACTAACATCTATTCAGTGATACAAAGGGTAAACACATTTATATATCACAAATATAAAACTAATTTGAAAAGTGATTCAAACGAAAAAGATCCAAAGTGAAACCAAACCAGATAATTGAATGGGTGAGATATATTTTTTAATTGAAGATAATTTCAAAAACAGTTCAAATAACAGCAAATTCTAATCAAACAACATCCGTATTTTCATGTCTGTATTGAAGTACTTGCTACTACGCTGGTAATACCCTCGGAATCTAACAGCTTACTAGTAGAGGTATCAAACCAGTAGTTGTTCGTAATATCACAAGAAGAAAAAGCCTGTTGATTACAGGCAACAGTAATTAAAAGACTAATTTTCCTCTCATTAATACTATAAGAATATACAATGAGCATGAGTGTCCGTCTCCTTTTTACTTGTAAGGCAAATAAACACAGTTCAAAAATACAATCAGTAAGTTTTAAGATTAGACGAGTTGCCTTGTATATAAAGATATAATACAATAAACCAAAATCCTTTTAAGCTAAGACACATCGTTATGAGCAACCTATTCTTGATGGTGACGGTGAATCTTGTTAATAGAAATAATTGTGGTATGATTACCAATGAGACAACTCTCCATCCAAGTCACAATTTGTAAAAGAAAACCCATTATAGGTCACAGTACGGTCTTCAACACGGAGCAATGTTTGATTTCAGCTGAGACTACTATAACACAACACATAGTGTTATAATAGTCTCAGATTTCAGTCATTCTTTCTTATTATGCTGCTCGAACGTTTTTTTATTGTCAAGAACCCAGTCAATTGATATTGTCTATGTCAACATTTACGTTACGTATGTAGAGATCATTTGATGGCAGAAAATATATTAATGCTAAAGATGGAATCAAAGTGGTAACGGTAATGTTGTTTATAGAGTCCACAAATCATGTAAACTTATTGATTCTTTAATTAGACTTAGTCTTGAAGGTTATCAGTTCAACACTGAAGTAGGAACTTTGAAATCTGTCTTTATCGGTACTAACATTCATATGGACATTCATAAATTCATTTTTATAAATGCTCTACAATAATATGCCAATACCATAGTTATTTTCGGGCATCAGACAATGTCAAGTTATTACAGGCTATTAGTGGCGTCCTTTGACTAATCTGTTGAATGCATATTGATTGACATTTTATTGTAAGAAAACAGGACCAGGTACTTTCTATACTGGCAGGACTTACATATTTCTTGGAATGGGCTTTGAGCTAATTCTTTCAGTAAATGTGAGTACTCTTAGAACGGTAATTTGTGTCCTTTGTCTTTTTGTGAGTTGATTTTTAGCTCACCTGGCCCAAAGGGCCAAGTGAGCTTTTCTCATCACTTTGCGTCCGTCGTCCGTCGTCGTCGTCGTCGACTGTTAACTTTTACAAAAATCTTCTCCTCTGAAACTCCTAAGCCAAATTAAACCAAACTTGGCCACAATCATTATTGGGGTATCTAGTTTAAAAAATGTGTCCAGTGACCCGGCCAACCAACCAAGATGGCCGCCATGGCTAAAAATAGAACATAGGGGTAAAATGCAGTTTTTGGCCTAAAATTAAAAAACCAAAGCATTTATAGCAATTTTGCTGTTTTTGGTTATTATCTTGAATATTATTATAGATAGAGATAAACTGTAAACTGCAATAATGGTCAGAAAAGTAAGATTGACAAATAAGTCAACATGACTGAAATGGTCAGTTGACCCCTTTAGGAGTTATTGCCCTTTATAGTCAATTTTTAACCATTTTTTCGTAAATTTTAGTTATCATTTACAAATATAAACTCCTCTGAAACTACTGGGCCAAATTAATCCAAACTTGGCCACAATCATCTTTTGGGTATCTTGTTTTAAAAATGTGCCTGGTGACCCAGCCATTCAACCAAGATGGCTGCCACGGCCAAAAATAGAGCATAGGGGTAAAATGCAGTTTTTGGCTTATAACTCAAAAACCAAAGCATTTAGAGCATATCTGACGGGATTAAATTGTTTATCAGGTCAAGATCTATCTGATGGATTGGACACACGGTTGTTGGGTTGCTGCCCCTGAATTGGTAATTTAAGGAAATTTTGCCGTTTTATACGACCGCAAAAATTGAAATTTTTTGGTCGTATATTGGTAACACGTTGGCGTCGTCGGTCGTCGTCGTAATCCGAATACTTTTGGTTTCGCACTATAACTTTAGTTTAAGTAAATAGAAATCTATGAAATTTAAACACAAGGTTAATGACCACAAAAGGAAGGTTGGGATTGATTTGGAAGTTTGGTCCCAACAGTTTAAGAATTAGGGGCCAAAAAGGGCCCAAATAAGCATTTTCTTGGTTTTCGAATTATAACTTTAATTTAAGTAAATAGAAATCTATGAAATTTTTACACAAGGTTTATGACCACAAAAGGAAGGTTGAGATTGATTTTGGGAGTTTTGGTTCCAACTGTTTAGGAATTAGGGGCCATACAGGGGCCCAAATAAGCATTATTCTTGGTTTTCGCACAATAACTTTAGTATAAGTAAATTGAAATCAATGAAATTTAAACACAAGGTTTATGAACACAAACAGAAGGTTGGGATTGATTTTGGGAGTTGAGATCCCAACAGTTTAGGAATTATGGGCCAAAAAGTGGCCCAAATAAGCATTTTTCTTGGTTTTCGCACCATAACTTTAGTTTAAGTAAATAGAAATCTATGAAATTTAAACACAAAGTTTATGACCACAAAAGGAAGGTTGGGATTGATTTTGGAAGTTTTGGTCCCAACAGTTTAGGAATTAGGGGCCAAAAAGGGCCCAAATAAGCTTTTTCTTTGTTTTCGCACTATAACTTTAGTTTAAGTAAATAGAAATCTATGAAATTTTGACACAAGGTTTATGACCATAAAAGGAAGGTCGGGATTGATTGGGAGTTTTGGTCCCAACAGTTTAGGAATACGGGGCCCAAATTGTCCAAAATTAAACTTTGTTTGATTTCATCAAAAATTGAATAATTGGGGTTCTCTGATATGCCGAATCTAACTGTGTATGTAGATTCTTAATTTTTGGGTCCGTTTTCAAATTGGTCTACATTAAGGTCCAAAGGGTCCAAAATTAAACTTAGTTTGATTTTAACAAAAAATGAATCCCTGAGGTTCTTTGATATGCTGAATCTAAAAATGTACTTAGATTTTTATTATTGGCCCAGTTTTCAAGTTGGTCCAAATTAAACTTTGTTTGATTTCATCAAAAATTGAATAATTGGGGTTCTTTGATATGCCAAATCTAACTGTGTATGTATATTCTTAATTTTTGGTCCCGTTTTTAAATTGGTCTACATTAAAGTACAAAGGGTCCAAAATTAAACTTAGTTTGATTTTAACAAAAATTGAATTATTGGGCTTCTTTGATATGCTGAATCTAAACATGTACTTAGATTTTTGATTATGGGCCCAGTTTTCAAGTTGGTCAAAATCAGGATCTACAATTATTTTATTAAGTATTGTGCAATAGCAAGAAATTTTCAATTGCACAGTATTCAACAATAGCAAGAAATCTTCAATTGCACAGTATTGTGCAATAGCAAGAAATTTTCAATTGCACAGTATTGCGCAATAGCAAGAAATCTCCAATTGCACAGTATTGTGCAATAGCAAGTATTTTCAATTGCACAGTATTGCGCAATAGCAAGAAATATCTAATTGCACAATAGTGCGCAATAGCAAGAAATTTTCAATTGGAATTATCTTTCTTTGTCCAGAATAGTAGTTGAATCAACTTAAATCATTGTTTTATACAATATACAATGTATATTCACTTTTACTACCAACTGATAAATTAAAACAATCTTTACCATTCAGGGATAACAAGCACTTTTTTTTACATTTTAATATTTTATGATGTATTTAAATGAGTAGTTATTGTTGCAAACTCCATTAGAAATTTGAATTGAGATCAATTTTGGAATAAGGTAAAGGGGGATGTGAAAAAAAATTGGGGGGTGGGGGGTTCAATTTTTCTCATTTCAGATTTCATATATAAATAAAAAGAAAATTTCTTCAAACATTTCTAGAGAGGATTAATATTCAACAGCATAGTGAATTGCTCAAAGGCAAAAAACAAATTTTAAAGTTTATTAGACCACATTCATACTGTGTCCGAAACCTATGCTGTGTCAACTATTTAATCACAATCCAAATTTAGAGCTGAATTCAGCTTGAATGTTGTGTCCATACTTCCCCCAACCGTTCAGGGTTAAACCTCTGCGGTCGTATAAAGCTGCGCCCTGTGGAGCATCTGGTTTGTTATTAACTTGAATATTTTTATAGATAGAGATAAACTGTAAACAGCAATAATGTACAGCAAAGTAAGACCTAAAATTAAGTCAACTGACCAAAAGGGTCAATTGACCCCCTAAGGAGATATTGTCCATTATAGTCAATTTTTAACAATTTTCATAAAATTTGTAAATTTTTACTAACATTTTCCACTGAAACTACTGGGCCAAGTTCATTATAGATAGAGATAATTGTAAGCAGCAAGAATGTTCAGTAAAATAAGATGGAAATACACATCACCATCACCAAAACACAATTTTGTCATGAATCCACCTGCTTCCTTTGTTTAATATTCACATAGACCAAGGTGAGCGACAGAGGCTCTTTAGAGCCTCTAGTTCTGTCAAGTCAAGCTTTTTACAAATGTTACACCATTGTTGCAGATGAGCGGCACTCACAAACAAGTTAAAACCCACTTCATTCCTGTCCAAAGTCAGAAGCCTGCAATTAGGTTGATGTAGTTGGCTACGGTCAGTCATATTTAAATTTTAGCTTACTGCTATTGTTGGGAATGGCTTTTGATCATTGTTGGAAGTTACAGGCCGCATATGCTATACATTGTTGCTTATATAAGGGAGTTTCTATACTAAGTAGTTAGTATAGAAAGTCTCTGCTAATATGCATGCCATTTGAGGATAACCGCCTCATTGGCAACCAACGACATCTCCATATTTGTATAACGAACATGGCAATGGGAAAACTAAAATTGTCCAATCTAGGATAGATCCTAGTTTAAGGAAGTCCATTTGCGACAATAATTTATACAGAAAACAAATCTAAATATGAAGCCGACATTATTGTTTTAGTAATATCGATTACCTTAAAGTCAATCTTTCTGGCTAATATGAAATACAAGCTCAAAAATATTGGCTTGTGGGTGACATTACATCTTTAATATTTCTGAAAGTGAAATTAAAGAACTAGGCAAAATGTATTTAAAAGTATAAACTCTCCACTGTCTGAACTGATAGGTACCAAGTGTTTGTTTCGAAGGTGTCAACAACCAGATTCATTTCTATTGGTGTAATATGAGGTGAGTGTACAGGTGTTATATTTAAATTTTGTCTCTGACAAATCACTCCATTTTACTCAAAATTTTAATATAACAGGTTTGAGCATGCATGTCTTCTACCCCATGATATAATAAAGCTTTATATAGATTAGATCATTGATTTTCCCATATGAATGGTTTTACAATAGTAATTCCTTGTGACCCTTTATAGCTTGCTGTTCTGTGTGAGCCAAGGCTCCGTGTTGAAAGCCGTACCTTGATCTACCTTGACCTATAAAGGTTTACTGTTATAAATTGTAACTTGTACGGAGAGTTGTGTCATTGGCACTCATACCACATCATCCTATACCTAATTAATAGGCAATTCATATTTAGGTCTTTGCTGCCAACTGATTGTAGTTACTACTTCTGTTTTGCATTCTGTGACTTTCCTTGCAGTCAGGTCAATCTAAATAAAATTTGACTACACATCATTTTCAAATAATTCTATCACATCCCACCAACTAAATCTGGTGTGTTATTGCAACAAACCCAACAGTTAAATGTTAAGTTTTTAAAATCTTCACCTTAAAATTTGAAACAAATGTAAAGGTCTCCTGAGGAGAAATATTTGATCACATTCAATGAAGTGGTTAAATTTACAAGATGGCTCAAGACTTGCTGAAAGTAAACTTCCAATAAATATGAAGAAAGACTAGTCATATATGTTTAATGAACAAAACTGGTAACATATGTATAAAGTTGGAAATAACATAATTGTAAAAAAAGTATAAATCATTGCATATATAACATAAATATTCCAAGAAATGAAATGGTAATTTTGAACCATAAGCAATCTTAAATGCCTATATACATACTGAGGTAAAAAAAAAAACATGCATTGACCTCTAGATGTCATTTTTCATCATTGATTTTGCTTGAACCACAGAATTCTGTATTTTCATGACACAATTTACAAATCAACCTATAAACCTCCCTATAACGCTATAAAACCATTTGATGCAATATAATGTTGGACAGAAAACCTATATAGAAAAAAATATAAAAGTTAAGACACATTATTGGAAAGAAGGAAGAAACACAGTACAACAAACTGAAATTAAGATGTGTTTTTTTTTATTGTCAGATGTTTTTTCATAAAAAATTGTGAATTTTTGAATTTATTTATTTCATTTTTAACTAACATAAATTCTCCTTATAAATAATATGATCAGATTTGTTTACTTTTGATCTTGACAAGTATAAAGTAAACATATCATCTAATGCAACTAATTGGAAGTGCTAATAACTTGTCAGAATTGGTTTGGTCCAATTTATATTTTAAGTACTATGGGTCTGTATTTGAAAGTGTTTACATACATCAGTCTTGAAAAGAATCATATAAAAATTTCATTAAACCTAAGTTGCTCTATCATTGCCCTTTCACACAACTTAAGATTTTTTGGCAAAATCTATTTTGCTTACGTTTATGGACACAATTATGACGAATTAAGGATCATCTTAAAGTTAGCTGATATATTATATGATTTTATGGTCTTTCATTTCTTTTTTTGGGATTTAATCCATATGATCTAATCTTAGAAAAGACAAAAAGTGATAATAGCATTGTTCTTTTTTGTTTACAATTGTAATCAATTAAAATCAAAATTGCCATTTCATTTCACAATTTATCTAGTCAATTCATGCACAATACATATAAGTAATTTGATTTTAGAACATACATTTTTGTTTACCTGAGATTATTTATTTCCTGTTTGTCATACTAGTATTACTACTATTGATGAAAGACAAAAAGCACTAGTCTAAGAGTATTTCATGGTTTTATTATGGAAAAATAATTGAACAATAATGGCATATTGAACAATGGTTTTATTATGGCATATTGAACAATGGTTTTATTATGGCATATTGAACAATAATTGAATAATAAAATATAGGAAAATCTTTCAATCGAAATTTTCATTTATGAAATAGCAAATAAATCTAATTCAACAACATAAATTAACACATTACTTTCTTTCTGAAAAACAAAACAAAACCTAATAGTCTGGTATTTTCATGATCATTTAAAACATAACATTTAGAAGACAAAACAAAGGTCTTTTTGGTCTACAAAATGAAAAAAATTAGATGCATCCTGACACGATGTATAACATGAAAACAATTTCTATGCATTTTATTCATTTGATCAACAGGACAAGAAAAAGAAACACTTATAATATTAAACAACAATTTAAATATCATTCATTAACCTCTTATTCAATTCAGAATCATCCGATTGAATCCATGTTTCATTTAATTCCTGATTTACATTTGTACCTCAGGCACACTGTACAACAAGTGTCTAAAAACATATTTCTTAACTCTACATGGACTGCAACCATGATTGTAACTTTTGTCTTTGAAATATAATGTACTTTTAAGAGCATTTATAATTTTTGTATTATATATTTTAAGGACAGTGAAATTTGAAAATCAATGAAACAGACCCATAGCATCATCTTGATAACATCTCACATTTCATTAATCTAACAAATTTGAAACTAGTATAAGAGCACAATTGGTCTGTTTATCATTCATATTGTACTTGATACCTATTTCTTAAAAGTCAAGAATGACCACTCTTCAACCCAACAGTCTGGTAAGCCCATATAGCAGTCAATCATTTTCATTAAAGTAAAATTTTCTATTCTAAGTAAAGTCAGCATCTACAAGTGATAATTTGGATTAAAGAGAATTTAGATACATAGTAACAGTGTCAATTTTCAATGCTGTTTAATGCTGCTGCATCTTTCCATAAGTAACTGTTTGACAGTGTAGAACGATAAGGTTGAATTTTCATGACAAGAACTCTTCTTTGATGTGGTTTGGCTACATCTATCATCCTCTGTACAATAGAACTGGCATATCTATCAGTCAATATTGTTCTGAATGCACTGAAAAAGAAGAAAATAGTATATATAAGCACACATATTTCATGCCAGTTATTATGTTTCTGTTCAATTTTTTCATTTTTTCATTGGTAAAGGACTTGTTGAGGTTAACAGCTGAAAAGAATTTTGAAAGGGGATCACAAATCATCAATTAACCAAAATTTTTTAGTAAATTTTAAAGTCACACAATTTGTTGAAAAGCTGGGTTAAATGTCTGAGTGGATTGGACCATCACCAAAAAATTATCTCCCAACTTTGGAAGCAATAAGTCCTTCAAATAGATTTTCCCACATTTAACTGTATTTTTGGTCCAATTTTCTTATTCTATTAAAAAGGGCATTACACTGTTCTTTTAGTTTTAAGTCATTCTTTCATCAAAATTTTACCATGTGCCATGTGCAAGCAATATTTGGTTTGACAACATGGTTATTTATTCTCAAGAGAATTCTTAAATGATAATTCAGGACAAGTGAATTAGTTATTCTGTTTTCTAAAGATAACACCAGATGGTAAATGATGGAACAACTCTTTAGCCTTTTTGAGCTAAAAAAAAGATTTAAATGAAGTGCTTTGAAAAACTAAAGGCAAAAGTTTCATTTTGCAATGTTAAATCCTTTGGTTGTTTTCTGCTCTGTGGTAGGCTTGTTGTCTCTTTGACACATGTACATTCCCCATTTTCATTCTCAATTATATTATGCAATATTTTGCAATTGAAATTAACCAGAATTGTAAGAACAACAGATTGGTTAATACACTATGCACTTTTCTGCAACTATATAACTGATTGTTAAAATGGTCAAGTATGGTTATACACATAATTTTTGTAACAGGAAAATCTAAATATACATTTTTGCGATATTCAGAAAAATCCTGCTTGATTCATAAAAAAAAATCAAAATGCAAGTTTAAATTATTGCAATTATAACCCTGTCTCATTTTTCGCAAAAATAAAAACATCACAATAATTTTTGAATTTACAGTTAATGTTTAAAAACTTACATATCATTCATAAGGCAGACTTCTTTGATGAGTACAGCCTTCTGATCTGGCTGTAAACAGGTCAAACACGTCTCAACTAAATAACTGTAATAAAAACAAGTATAGTATTTTTAGATGTTATACGTTTTGAATACAGTGGGTTATTTTCATGGGTGTAAAATTTCACGATTTTTATTGAATAAGGTATACTAAATATTTTGGCGGTTATTACTTTGGCGGTTATTATTTTGGCGGATTCAAAACTTTTATCAATACCTTTGTATGTTCCATTTTTTTGCGGAATTTATTTTGACAATTTACTTCTATTCATGAAAATAGCAAAAATTTGCACCACGCAAAAATAACCTGTTATACGTTAATATTTCAAAGTGATTTTATTGTTTTAAAGATTACACATGAGTTCAATATTTATTCAAACCAATATTCTAATTATAAGAAAGGGTGATTTCTAATCTAGTTTAATAGCTTCATAAAAGTTCATCAAATACTCTGATAGAGGTTGACACTGAAATCCAGCCTCCTATACAACACACAATATTTTATAGCTTGATGATAGTAAAATTTCACCACAATGAACTATAATCATATTCTAGAACAATAAAGGCTATTCCAGAAATAGACTGTGAGTGCCTTGGGTATATGCTGATATAACGTATAAGGAGGGTTCTGGCCCAACCATTGAGCTCATGATCATTAATGAACACATGTGGATGAAACACAATTTAGTTCTTTCTACATAATACATTTAAACAAGAATGTTTCCATAGTAAACGGATGCCTCTCTCCCATGTTCAGTGGACCGTGAAATTGGGCCCAAAACTCTAATTTGACATTACAATTAGAAAGATCATATCATAGGAAACATGTGTACTAAGTTACAAGTTTATTGAACTTCAACTTCATCAAAATCTACCTTGACCAAAAATTATAACTAAACTTGAAGCCAGCTAGACAGACAGACAAACCAATGGATGGAAAAACACATATAGAACAACATAATGGCTCTAGGTAAGGTATAAAAAGGATAACATAAATTGCCAAAATTTGGACAGTACACCATACTACAATAACCATCTATACCAAAAAATTAAATAAGTACTTACAAAGAAATAAAATCGGGAATGTGACAATGGGAAACAGAGGATGACTCTGGTTGCATATTAACATTATTAAGGGACATAACTTCAGAACAGTAAAAGTGATGTTACCCACATTTGTACTTACATGTATTCAGAGTTTTGTAGTCATAAGCGTTGTGTATATGTTTCATAAAATTTGGTTTAACAACATTGAGTTATTGAGTTAGCTATGGTAAACGAAAATTCAGCACTTTTTCCATTTATAACTCTGGAATGGTAAAAGTGAAGCTACAAAACTAACACTTGATCTGTGTTATAAGGAAATAAGCATTGTGCATGAGATTCATAACATTTGGTAGAGACAAACTTACAGTTGAGAAAGTACACCAATGTAAGGAACGACAAGGGTAAAACTTAATGCCCCCTCTGCTACAGCAGGGGCAAAACAAAACTATAAACAATGCATAGTCCAAATAACTTGACTTGGTTCATGCACTTAAAACCTGATGGGGTTAACTTTAACATACATGTTAACAATAATAGGTCTTCCAAGACTGGATATTACTTTCAAACTTGATATCTAACTTCAATTGACCAAGTGGATTCAGAACTATGTTTGAAAACGTTATCAGATTTAGTTATTGCAAAGACACTGTTTGGCAGTATATCACCAAATAAATAACCGATATTTTCCTTTGGAAATGCATTTAAAAATGATATAATCAAGGGCATATCTGACTAAAGATAATTGTATGAAGATTAAAATCAAAAAATTAATTCTAATCTATGGACCAAGGGCACCTTCCACTTTTAACAGTAATTTCTTACAAATCTATGCTAACAAAAGTTTACCTATTGAACCGCTGAACACAGTGTGAAAGTAGGTCTCCTTTCAGCCAGTTTAAAATTCTATTTTTATCTTCAGGAGTTCCCTTCTGTAATACACACATGATGACCTCTACACCATTGGGATCTTGTACTAACTCATCTGACTGATCAAGAATAGATTCACGAATAGGTTTGGTCCTCCACAGAACACAATGTGTTATTAGTTTCTGCAACACTTTACAACCATGAATATCAGTACAAAGAGTTGTTAGCTACAAATAAGGAGTCAAATGTATGATTATCATCTGAAAACTTCTCTCCTAATATGATATGGAAAAAAAAATGTTGCACAGATTTATGTCTCCAGCTACCTTTATGCTATTTCAAAAGTGTAATGTAACTGTTGAAATTGAAATGGCAATATTTAAACATGTTTCCTATGAAAAACATTAAAAGTCAATGAACCATGACTGGAAGTGCAGTGCCAAATATCCTCCATGGAAAAAATGTTAATGGGGGTAAAACTGCATACCAAATACAATTGACATTTAAACTTCAATATATAATGTATATGCACAACATCCAATGTGAAAAGACCAATGTTGCCAAAGGAATTGATGTTAAAGTACACTAAAATTATGTGATGTGAGAAGTTTCTGAAGACATACCTGATCTTTACAAGTTTCTATAACAGTTCTTAGGCATTGTGGAGAGAATATCTCTATACATTTCTGTATAACATGGTTCCCTATGCTGTCTGTCATACAACAGAGGACACTTCTTTCTAATTCCTTCAGAATTCCCTTTTGTATCTGTACAGTTGATGTACTCAATGCTTGTAGTATGACCTTTGAACCATAAGGATGTAGTGTTAACTGGACAATATTTCCAAATAACTTCATAGCTAGACAATGGGACTGCTCACTTAAAGTCTTTATCAATAATATCTGCAGGACATGGTGACCAGAAGGACTCTTACACAGAGTAATGAACTGACCTGACGTTAATATTTCATTGACAATAATTGAAGTTTCTTCTCTTGCAGCTCTTGGTAACTTAGAGAGAACGAACCTGTAATATCATATAAAATTATAATATTATATATAAAAATGAACTTTTGACACAGACAAATGACTCACCTGTTGGCATAAAATTATTATAGACAGAAACATGGTTAATTGTTTTAAAGATTTAAATCATTCCTTGTTCCTACATAGATATAGGAAGATGTGGTATGAGTGCCAATGAGACAACTCTTCATCCAACTCCAAGTAACAATTTTTAATTAACAACTGCGCTCATAGCTGCACCATATTCTTATTCCTGTTCAATAGGAAGTTTATATAAAAGACAGAAAAAACATTGCTCACAACATGTTTTATAAGTTTTTTACCAAAAAGCTCAATTAAAACTCAACAAGAGGCTGTCACAACGACAGTAAACCGGATTTTTTAACATTTATTTGTGTCCTGGCAATATCACAAGAACCATAACTGATGAATGCTGAAAGTGAAAATCGTCAATATCAAATTTGACCTCCATTTTGTAGTCAGTATCAACATATTAAAATTTGAAAAGCTTAGATTGAATGGTTCATTAGTAAATGCAACAACGTGAATGAAAACGCCATTTTACGATCTTTCAAGAACCATAACTCCTGAACGGTAAAAGTCAAAATCGTCATTATTAAACTTGACCTCTATTTTGTCATCAGTAACAACATATAAAAATTTCAAAAGCTTTGGTTGAATGGTTTATGAGAAAATGCACGGACACGACTAGAAACACCATTTTTCAATCTTTCAAGAACCATAACTCCTGAACGGTAAAAGTAAAAATCGTCATTATTGAACTTGACCTCCATTTTGTCATCAGTAACAATATATTAAAATTTAGGAAGCTTTGGTAGAACAGTTCATGCGTAAATGCACGGACACGACTGAAAACTCCATTTTTCAATCTTTCAAGAACCATAACTCCTGAACTGTAAAAGTCAAAATCGTCATTATTGAACTTAACCTCCATTTTGTCATCAGTAACAATATATTAAAATTTGGGAAGCTTTGGTAGAACAGTTCATGCGTAAATGCGTGAAGTTTTATGCAATAATCATAAATAGTTTCTAAGATACAGCACGACATGTGAAACAATCCCCCCTTATTCACAACAAACTCAATAACTCTAAATAAAACTTTGAATCATCACCAAAAAGTATACAGATCTTTAGATTAATATAACTAAAAAATGTGTAAAGTTTTCAGCAATAATCATTAATCGTTTTTGAGATAGGGTGCGACAGTGAAAAAAACACCACCCCCTGGTTTAGTTACAAAGTCCTGTAACTCAAAAAGTTTTTATTTTATTTTTACAAAAAAGTATACAGATGGTTCGATCATCATAAGAAGCAACTATGTTCAGTTTCATGTAATTTGGATAAGTCATCTCTATTTACATTGCAACATGTTTAGGGCAGACAGACACACGGACACTGGACATTTGTATACCATAAAAAATCCGGTCAAATTTTGACGGGTGTATAAAATTATACTAAGTTCCTGCCAGTTAAGCAATTGACATCTCGTTGAACAGCTCATTTAGATATTTCTCGTAAGTTATTTTCATAATATATTGCGTTTTGTACAAATGAAAAAACAATTCAATAATGACAATATAGAATCATTTTATAATATATATTTCTTACTTGTTTTTCATGTATATCCCTTTTATAGACACTTTTAAGTATGGGTTTTTCATTGTTGAAGGGTTAACAGTTGCCTACATTTGTAATTGCTTACACCCACTTCATTTGTACTTTAATTTAATCAATGAACCATACCCATGAAAATCGGTACAGGATCATAAGAGATAAGCCACAAAGACAGTTTAGGTTATAAATATAAAAAAGAAGATGTGGTATGATTACCAATGAGACAACTGTCAACAAGAGACCAAAATGCCACAGACATTAACTATAGGTCTTGATATGGCCTTCAACAATGAGCAAAGCCCATACCGCATAGTCAGCCATAAAAGGCCCCAATATGACAATGTAAAACAATTCAAACGAGAAAACTAACGGCCTTATTTATATAAAATAAAATTTGTAAGGGTTCCGTGGAACCCAGTGTCTCCCTTATTTTTCTGTTAATCGCAGGCTCAACAAAAATGAGGAAAAAAATCAATAAAATCATTCCTCTAGATACTATCTTTTGATTGTAAGAAGCTTCTGTCCAAGTTTGGTAAAAATCCAGGATAATTTTTGAATCTTATAAATGTTTTAAAAACTGCAAACTGTTTGTAATGTTAACTGGAAGAAAAAATAAGTCCATTTATAAGTAAAATACAGATACACAGGTACAAATTTTAACAAAATTTCATTTTAGATACTAGTTTCTGCCCATGTTTGGTACAAATCCAAAATAGTATAAGAAAGTTATTAAAATTTTAAAAACATTACCACAGAGTAAATGTTTTTGTTTCCTGGCAGGAAATCTAAGTCGATTTAAAAGTAAAATACAGAATAATGGAATTTTATTTTTACAAAATTTACTTCTGGATACTATCTTATAATCATAAACAAGCTTCTGTACAAGTTTGGTACAAATCCAGGATGGTTTAAGAAAGTTATTAAAATTTAAAAAACTTTAACCACAGAGTGAATGTAATGTTTACTGGCAGGAAAACTAAGTCCATTTATAAGTGAAAAACAGAAAAAATGGAATTTTAGTTTTTACAAAATTTACTTCTGAATACTGTCTTATAATCATAAACAAGCTTCTGTCCAAGTTTGGTACAAATCCAGGATGGTTTAAGAAAGTTATTAAAATTTTAAAAACTTTAACCACAGAGTGAATGTAATGTTTCCCGGCAGAAAAACTAAGTCCACTTATAAGTAAAATACAAAAAAAATGGAATTTTATTTTTACAAAATTTACTTCTGGATACTATCTTATAATCATAAACAAGCTTCTGTACAAGTTTGGTAGAAATACAATATAGTTTAAGAAAGTTATAAAAATTTCAAAAACTTTAACCACAGAGTGAATATTTGTGGACGACGCCGACGACAACGAAATGTAGGATCGCTATGGCTCGCTTTTTCGACTAAAGTCGAAGGCTCGACAAAAATGAACAAAAATCAAATATGTAACACATAAACAAACGACAACCACAGAATTGCAGGCTCCTGACTTGGGACAGGCACATACATGAACAATGTGACGGGGTTAAACATGTATATTTATTTAAGTTTTTATATAAATATTTGATGTGACTTACTGTGATCCTACACTGTCTAATAGAAACTCCACAACATGACCAATTATATCTTGAAGTTGTAGATTTGGTAATTTATTGTGTTTTAATTGTTCCAACATGTTATCATTTGTTCTCTGTTTTCTTCTGAAAAAAAAAAATTGAAAAATAAAAAATCATAATATGACATATAAAAGCAGATAAACCAAACATTATTCTTAAATTTTTATTTCCACTTGCCACGCCTCCCTCTTCCATTCCAATGTTGATATGTCCTTTCTCTTTGATGAACTTGTCACATTATTGCCTCATTTGATTTTTATAGAATTAAATTTCACATAAAAACCATATATAAACAATCTTTTGTTTTTACTCTTGGTATTTTCTGTTGTATGCAATTATCAGAAGGGGAATATAAGTGCTAGGGACAGGGGTTGACATAAGGACAGTCAGAAAACTTGAACCATACATGTTCTTTTTTTTGGCCTTGTTATATGTTTTGAAAAATGAAAATTACCTTTCACACAGCCCAACGTTGTTTCGGTCTTCTGAGAATGCTTTGTCAGCTGAAAAACAAAGAATTAAGGTGGTACCCAACACTTTCACTAAAATAAATTTGGCTCGTTTAATTTTCATAAAATTTTGACAAAGTATTTACTTTGACCCTTTAACAAAAATATAAAAATTTCAAAAATTTTGAACCAACCATTTTGTCAGAAAAATTACACTGGTTATATAGTAGTTTGACTAACACCAATTTTGATCATTGAGAAGCTTAATATTCCCTTTACAACACAACGTAATTAAAACATTAAGGTGATTTTACAGAGTTATCTCCCTGTAGTGTTAGGTACCACCTTAAACATAGCAAGAATATGTTTCCATCTGACACTATGCCCCCCAATTTCAACTTTGAATAGTTAAATATCATAAATTTTTATACTGAACATTTGTACTAGCTATATAAGCTTCTAGTTGATGTGACAACAACCTCATGGTAAACTGACTTGACTAAAACCTTTTATCTAATAATGGATGGATAGGTGAATAATCAAGTAGACAGAGGGAGTCACAGACATGAAAATATAGTCCTCCTAGCATATTTATCATAGAAGGGACATAATAATCTATCATGACTCCATGATCAAAAGTGCTTCCTTGGGTTGTTAAAACTCTACATGATGTAAAACTGCTGATGGATTTCAATGCCCAGAACTGCATACCAAATATCAATCTTTAACCACATATCAAGTTGTTTAGTCTTTAAACAAACTATCACAAGCTTAACAAATTGGCGACACCACTACCACAGCACTTGTGACATCAATGAAAATAGCAGGTGTTATTCTCAATTCTGATATGACGTTCATCTTTACCTTTGGGTACAAAGCCATGTTCTAATTTGAATAGAACATGGGCCGCACGTGATTGACGTCACAATTGAAAATGCAACGTAAGATGAATTTTGAACAACGTCAGAGATCAAATGGATATTTTTGTTTGTGTTGCATGCTAGGAAATTAATAAAAACATTCTAAAAGTAAGTTTAAATGTTTCTGTTCTTTTTTATTGATTAAACTGCTGATTTTTGGAAGAGGTTTTTGTTCATCAAATAAAATTGGCAACATTTCGAGCGTCTGTTATAGGTCCGCTTCGAAGTGCAAAAGTTCAAAATATTCCTACTAGAATTGAAATAATTCTATCATGCCATACTCTATGCTAATTTTAACATGGGTAGGTATTATATTTGTAAACATTTAATACCTCGCTAATGCTCAGTATTAAGATATTAACAAATAAAATGCCTACCCATGTTAAAATGAGCATAGATCATGGCATGAAAGAATTATTTCTTAAATATTAGAATGTGTAATAAGCTGGCTGAACTATAGTGTGTATACATGAACAAATGGTAAAAGTCGATTAGAAACTGACACTATATATGTTAACATCTAAAAGTGTTTTTTTTTAAATTCTAATTTGGTTGCTGTCTCATTGATTTATATAAACAAAATCTCCTTTTACAAATCTTATCTATAACCAGTACAAAAATGAATAAAAGACGATGCGGCATGGATTCAATCAAAATTGTCGTATTCGGATCTCCTAAAATATTTCAGAACCTTTTTATTCGTTTTAAGTATCACTATTTATATACTGCATAATTTCCTAACCTACACAATTCAATTTCTCAATATTCTAATATCCTGAAATTGAATCATATAGGTCCCGAAATTTCAGAATCCCTTAAATAAACACAACTATTTAGATTTAATCTTTGCCTCATAAAAGAAACAATACATTTACCATAACTCTCTAATGGTGATGCCTGTTGACTGAGATTTGCATCACAAAACGACTGCTGTTGTTGTCTGGAGAAATTAAAATTAGCTGGATCAACCTGTGTAGAAAATCCTGGCTGTACATAATAACTAACTGCAGATGTATAATCTGATAGTTGCACATTGTTTGGATAAAGTGGAATGTGTGGATAACATACATGTCGTTGGTTTGTAAGATCAATGACCTCTAATGCAGTGTCATTATAATTATCTTTCTGTAGTTGATGACATTGATTAGACTGGGAAGGATTAGAAAAGCCTGGACCTGGTTCTTTATCTTGTTCCTGGACCAATATAGAAGCAGCCTGGTTATTTGTTTCTTCTGTCATGTCTGTAAACAAAGTAAATTGTTTAGAAGTATTATATGCATGTAAAATGTATAATGATGTGTAAAAACATTTCTGTCATATTTGTTTTTTTTCGTTCATAGTTTTGTACATAAATCAGGCTGTTGGTTGTCTTATTTGAATTATTTTAAACATCTCATTTCAGGACCTCTTATAGCTGACTATGCAGCATTGGTTTTCCTCATTGGTCAAGGAAGTTAGGTGAAATATAAGTTATTAACCTCTGTGTCATTTGGTCTAAAGTTGAGAGTTGTCTAATTGGCAATCATAACACATCTTAATTCTTATTTATACATTGCAAAATGGTTCATAAAATCATAAAAAAACACCAAAAATATGCAATCAGTAATTTTCTAGTTTTGACCCAAATGATCCACTGCCATATTCTTCTTTAAGGTGGTACCTAACACCTTGACTAAAATTAATTTGGCTGGTCTAATTTTCATTAAATTTTGACAAAATATTTACTTTGACCCGTTGATAACAAATTAAAATTTCAAAAAACTTGAACCAATCACTTAAGATGATGTTACAGAGTTATCTCCCTGTAGTGTTAGGTACCACCTCAAATGAAAGATTTTGTTGGGTAAATTATGAAAAGAAAAAAAGGTTCTTAAAGTTAAAAGTATTTTATCTATACATACCATCTGCAGTTTCCCATGATTCCAAATCTTTACCATTTCTGCTGTAATCGTTGTCAACAGTAACTCTTAGGTTAAGGTATTCTTTATTAAACTTAAAATTTTCTTTATTGTTATTTTCATCATTAACTTCCACCATTTCTTGATCTTCTATCAACTGCTCTACATTTTCATCATCCATTTTATTCACTTCTTGACCCTGCGAAACCAGATTGAGGTCATTTAGGCCTCTCACGTCTTTCATAACTTGGTCAGATGAAAGCATCTCAACCGTTTCGTCAACTATTTCCTCTAATACATTCCATTTATCATCTTCATTTAAAACAAATTCATCAGCACAGTTTTTACTACTGGTCTTGTCTGTAATATCATCAACCAAACTTTCAACGAAAATTTCATTTGTCTCATTATCATTAACAGTAGCCTCTTTAATCTGTAAACTCTGGTTTTCATTCAAATCATTTGTTTCTTTATTCTCCTTCCCATTATTTTCTTCTGCAGCTTGTATGTCATCTTCAAGTTTATCTGTAATTTATATTAATATTTCATAATTTAAACAACAATAGACATACAGGTCTGTTGAAATGTTTGCTTTGCTTTACTGATTATGACTAAATAATATATTAAGACATGTAAGAGCTAACTTCAAACAAAACAAAAACTTCATTTTTACCACTGGACCATATCATAAATAAAGTCCATTCAGTTTGCCTATCAGCGCCTTTTATTTTGATTCTGGCAAAAAAATATCTATAGAGTGGGGTGCTCATTTTCGCCGGGGACACAATTTGGCCGTTTCAGGATTTTGAGGTGTAAAAACTTCAAAGGATGGCTGAAATGGAAGAAATGTACCCGTAAATTATATTTTTATAACAAATATAATATTTTTTTAAACTGAGACAAAATTGCGGCTCCTACCGAAAATGACCAAAAAACAGACAACGGTTTACGGACAATTTCCTGAATAAAAAACACGATTTCAAAGAAGTATTTCTAAGTAAATATTTGACTGAATGCCCTAATTTTGAATTCTTTATACCTTTGAAATGTCTGTTATTCATCTATAATGCAATTGATTTGATAAAAATAGTTAAAAGCTGCGGTTATTTGGTTTTAAATAGATGTGTAAAAACGGCGAATATGTGTCCCCCATTGACAAAACATCCGGAAATTTCAAACACCCTTTAATCTAACTTTTCAGATGATTTTCTTAAAACAAACCGGTTCATACCTTAAGTATATTTTGCATTTGAAGTTATCTTCATATAGAAATATCAGTATAATTCAAAAACATTTAGACCTGAACATAAACTGTAGAAAACATGGAAAGATGTGGCGAAAATGAGCACCCCACTCTAAAGTTTAAATCAAATTTTCTTTTTTACCTAAAAAAAATATCACATGTATGTTGTAGATACTTTCCAAATACTGTATAATTTTAACTGTATAGAAATTCTCCTACAGTCCATTTAGTTATTCATCATTTTTAAATGTTTCTAATAATAAAAGAGAAAGAATACCTTACTTCATTTTGAACATCAGTTGACTTCTTAAATCACAATTCATAACTACTTACCAAAATAATCATCTGTTGGCTCAACTTTTATTTCTGCAGATCCTACTTGAGTTATTTGTTGTTGTTCATAGCTAGTGTCAATTGGTTCAGTCTTTACAACAGGCGATGTTTCATCACAAGTGACTGTTACTTGACCTGGTTCTGTGTCAATTGGTTCAGCCTTTACAACTGGTGATGTCTTATTACAACTGATTGGTAGTTGACCTGGTTCTGTCTTTATACCAGATGCAGAGCTCTGTACTGATAATTGGTTAGACTGTACTGTTGATTGGTTAGACTGTGCAGCAATTGTTTTAGTCTGTTCTGCAGACTTGTAAGACTGTACTGTGAATTGATATGACTGTACTATAGATTGGTTAGACTGTACAGTGGATGGCTTTAGCTGTATTTCTTTTGGTTTAGTTTGTACTGCAGATACCTTAGCATGTACTGTTGATTGTTTAGTCTTTACTGTGGATTGGTTTGTCTGTATTGCAGATAGGTTAGACTGTACTGTGGATTGATTACACTGTACTTCTGATTTGATAGTCTGTATTGTGGATAGGTTAGCCTGTACTTCCGATAGGTTAGACTGTACTGTTGATTGTTTAGACTGTACTGTGGATTGCTTAGGCTGAACTGGTGATTGATTAGACTGTACTGTGGGTTGCTTAGTCTGTACTGCCGATAGGTTTGACTGTACTGTTGGTTGTTTGGCCTGTTCATTGGATTGTCTAGACTGTACAGTTGATTGTTTAGCCTGTACTGTGGATTGCTTAGGCTGAACTGTTGATTGTTTAGACTGTACTGTGGATTGCTTAATCTGTACTGCCGATAGGTTTGACTGTACTGTGGACTGCTTAGTCTGTACTGCTGATAGGTTAGACTGTACTGTTGGTTGTTTGGCCTGTTCATTGGATTGTCTAGACTGTACAGTTGATTGTTTAGGCTGTACTGTTGATTGCTTAGGCTGAACTGTTGATTGTTTAGACTGTACTGTGGATTGCTTAGGCTGTTCTGTGGATTGCTTAGTCTGCACTGCTGACTGGTTAGACTGTACTGTGGATTGCTTAGTCTGTACTGCGGATAGGTTTGACTGTACTGTGGATTGCTTAGTCTGTACTGCCGATAGGTTAGACTGTACTGTTGGTTGGTTAGACTGTACTGATGATTGTTTGGCCTGTTCATTGGATTGGCTAGACTGTACAGTTGATTGTTTAGCCTGTACATTGGTATGGTTAGTCTGTATTGTGGATTGGTAAGCCTGTACTGCTGAGGGGTTAGCCTGTACTGTGGATTGCTTAGGCTGTACTCCTAATTTGATAGTGTGCTCTGCTGATTGGATATTATTACCAGTTTTGACAGAGCTGCAAGTTTTATTTTCTATATAGTTATCAGATGATTTAATTTGAACATCTTGGTTTTTCTCAAGATCACTTTTCTCTACTACCTTAAATTGAGACCCTAGATCTGATTTATCATGGAGACAAACCTTACTTTTCTGGAGAGACAACTTTGCAGAAACATTGAGCTTTTGTTGATTATCTTTTCTTCTTTCACTCTGATTTGTCTTGTTTATTGTATCTTGACTGAGTTGGTTTCCTTTATTCACTTTTACATTCTTTCTATTATCATTGTTCTTATTCTTAAAGTTTTTATATACCTTAGAGTAAGAAAAGTCCTGTTCTTTTGATATAATATCACTACAAGCAAAACTATCAGCAAACATTTCAATGTCATCATAAAGTACAGTTGGACGCTGGAAAGTATAGTTAACCTGGACCGATCCTTCAGCTTTCCCATCCTTCATTCTATCATGGTCTACAATTAGCTTGCCTTAGTTTTGGCATTTAACAAATCTTTCTTTCTGTGTAACTGCTTAGAATTGTATAAATCCTTAGATTTAAGCCTCTTTTTATTAGATAATTTATTTTTGAGAGCAGACAACTTCTTATATTGTGAAACAAATTGTTTTTTATCATGAAATGTATCTGGACTGTATTCAGAGCTGTCCTTTTTTGCTGTTTTATTCCTGTTATTTGATTCTTTATCTAAATCTGCTCCTTCAAATTTCCTCTTCCTAAAGGTACAAAGCACAGTACAATGATATTATTTTAGGAATTTTTTTTAATTGAAATATATATCAAATCCTGACAATAAATAAAGATCGTGTTAAAATCATGAAAAACAAGCGAAACTGTGAGCTACTGCTCACTGATGATACCCCCGCCCCAAGTGGATAATATTAATAGTGTAAAAATATGCAAGTGTTCGGTAAACAGGAAGTTGTCGAGTGATGAATCTGAAAACGCATCACACGGTATAGCTGACTTAATAGTGTAAAAATATGCAAGTGTTCGGTAAACAGGAAGTTGTCGAGTGATGAATCTGAAAACGCATCACACGGTATAGCTGACTTATATAAATCCTGAAACCAAATTTCAGAAATCCTTGTATTGTAGTTCCTGAGAAAAATGTGACGAAAATTTTTAACTTGGCTATCATGTGTAAAATCATACAAGTGTTCGGTAAACGGGAAGTTGTCGAGTGATGAATCTGAAAACGCATCACACGGTATAGCTGACTTATATAAATCCTGAAACCAAATTTCAGAAATCCTTGTATTGTAGTTCCTGAGAAAAATGTGACGAAAATTTTCAACTTGGCTATCATGTGTAAAATCAGACAAGTGTTCGGTAAACAGGAAGTTGTCAGGTGATGAATCTGAAAACGCATCACACGGTATGGCTGACATATATAAATGTTGATACCAAATTACAGAAAGGGTGGATGTGTAGTTCCTGAGAAAAATGTGACAAAAGTTTCAAGGGACGGACTGACTGACGGACGGACTGATGGACAGACAGAGGTAAAACAGTATACCCCCCCTTTTTTAAAGCGGGGGTTTAAAAAAAAAATGCTCAAAAACAAAACAAAATATAACCAGATAAGCAAATAATTATATGACAATACCTTTTCAAATGGTACAAATTAAAGTCCATTTAAAAAATGAAACCAGAAAAGACAACAAACTATTTTCTTTTTTAAACTAGAGGCTCTCAAGAGCCTGTTTCGCTCACCTTGGTCTATGTGCATATTAAACAATGGACACAGATAAATTCATGACAAAATTGTGTTTTGGTAATGGTGATGTGTTTGTAGATCTTACTTTACTGAACATGCTTGTTGCTACAATTATCTCTACCTATAATGAACTTGGCCCAGTAATTACAGGGGAAAATATTTTCTAAAAATATACAAAAATTTATGAAAATTGTTAAAAATTGACTATAAGGCCAATTAAAATTAATTGATAGATTTTCATCCCCGCCCGCCCCTCTGAAATCGTCCCGCCCCGATTTTTTTTATTTTGGAAAAATTACGATTTCCGGATTTTGTTCATGTCTGTTACCGGTAAACATCGATATGTTCGTTTCATTCAAAACTTCCTGTTTCATATTTCGGTTTTGTATTTCTTCGAGTTATCTAACGAAAATGATTAAGTCGACATATTCTGCAGCTCTATGATGTCAACATCATGTACCGAGAATAGATATAGTTTACAAGAAGGGCATGAAATATTCAGGTTTATACGAGTTGAACGCTGTGTCCTAGAACGCAAATCGCGATATGTCACATTAGAAAACCGTTTTTTTTTATTTAGGCCAGGATTTTTTAATTTGTTGGTTTACGGATCCGCCGACCCGATTTTGCCGATTCCTAGAATAAAAATAAAATTGACTTTTCATGCTTTTTTATTCCCGCCGACCCAAACAATTACATTATCCCTGAAAAATAATTAAATGATTCTTTTTTTATGAAATGAAATGCATGAATCACTAACAAAATTGATAACATTCTCTGTTGTGAAAAAATAAAACTTTCAGTTTACGTTTCTAAAAATAGACAAATCAATTATAACTGACCTAGAAATGTCGTTTACGCAAATAATTTTGCGGAACGAAATCTGTGTTTAAAACCCATTACACAATAAGTTTGTTTCCCTTATTTGTCATCAGTCTGTAAGATGCATAATCTCATAGAAATAGACTTGTCCAAATGTGGACAGGTGGAAAGCACCTTGGAAGTAAAAGTTCTGAATATCAACAAGTCATTTAGAATTTTCTTGTTTCATGGATAATAAAAAAAAAAATATCGTCCATTGGATAAAAAACGGGAATGCATGACACTAGATTATAAACCCGATATTCTCGTTTTTTCCGTGGACGAGTCTATTACGTTGAAACTTATTTTCGTACGACGTTTTTTACATTTTTTTCTTTATCAGTTTTCGTTTTTGAAGATCATTACTCACCAAGTTTTCTGGAATTGATTAAGAGCTACGCGAATTTGTTTTTCTTGTTTGTGAAAAGACGATTTAATTTCGTCTTTGTCTGTGAACACCCCCCTTTTTTACGGCAAATCATTAGACAATGTCATGCGATATTTATGACAGCTGAGCAAGAATATTTCATCGAACTAAAATTTGAAATGATGACAAAATAGCATAAAAAACATTTTGTTAGAATGGTGAAATGTATATTTATTTTGCATTTTTTTTTCTGTCTTGAAAGATATTTTTTTTTCTTTTTTTTCCCCGACCGACCGACCCGACTTTTTCATGGGAAAAATCCGTAAACCAACAAATTAATCAAAGAGCTGAAAGCTCTGAAGAAAAATGACGCCACTGTCTCTAATATTGGGATAGTTTTTATGCAAGTCTTGATTTTCACATACCGTAATTAGTTTAACAATGCAACATGTATCGTGAGCATATAATTGATATTCGTATATGTGTGTGTGTGTGAAGTGAAGGTGACAACTGGCTGGTTTTTTAAGAAAATGAATAGGTCAAGACTAGCTGAATTGTACAAATAAATACCGTAGAAAGGCTTGTATATTTCTCACTGGTACATAGTCTGAATCTGGGTCCGTTCGCTTCCATTCACGTTTGCGCCCACTCATTTTCACCCCTGTCACTTTCACACCCTACATTGTTCGCACCCAATCTTAATTGGTTTTGTGTTTAATAACTTTGTAAGCAAGTGTTTTCTTATAAGTATAATTGTTGTCATTGTCTCAAAATAAAGTGAGACAGCAATTTTTTTTTGTGTTGAATAAATCTTAATCATGTTTTGGATAAGGTATTGCTAAAAATAATAATAATCCTTTTTAAATAAAGTGGTATTTTGTCAACGTTTTATTTTGTGTTGAATAACTCTTAATCATGTTTTGGTTAGTGTATTGCTATAACTTGTTTCATTGACTTGTTTCAAAATGAAGTGAGATTCTGACTATGTTTGTTTCTGCGTGTTGAATAAATTTTATCATGTTTTGGTTATATTAGTGGATTGCTATGTTTTATTGTTTCGTTGTTTCAGATCAATGGGACCAAGCTGTTAAAAACAATTATCTTTTGTGTTTTTTCCTTTTAAATCTTCAATGTTTTACTCATACCAAGCTATAAATACATTCAGTATTTACACCAAAGCAATTTAAAACAACAACCATGATTTTCCAATTATTCAACTTGAATTTGAATTAAAATTGGGCGCGAATGAGTAGAGTGTGAATGTGCGAACGTGTAGGGTGCGAAAATGTATTGGGCACAAACAGACCTGATACCACACAGTCTGAACCCCCTTCTCCCACAAAATATTAAGTAAATAATCTTTTTGTTACTGCTATCAAAGGTCTAATGAAACTCAGATAGTTTCAAACATTTGTCAAAGAATTCTAGTCAAACTGGCACCTAGTTAAATTGGCACCTGGACAAATCAGCACCTGGTTAAAATCGACACCTGATATAGTCAATTCGTCACCCATGTTAAATATATATTTTTAACAGTATTTTACGCAATAGGGTAAAAATAAGAAAGGGGTTGCCAGAATTTTTTTCAGTATTTAAGCAAAAAGAGTTAAATACTAACTTTCACATTTTTGGGTGTTCATGTACATTTTGTATATATTTATTTTTCTCAACTAATGACTTTTTTGGTGTATTTTTAATGATATATATATATATATATGAATAGTCCAAATAATTATTACGTCTGGCAAGGCTTTTTAATTTTTTTCTGGAACACCTTCCTATAACCGCAAGGCTATGTTAATTTTTTTTCTGGGACGCCTTCCTACGAACGTTGTATGAAGGCGTCCCAGAAAAATAATAAAATAGCCTTGCCAGACGTCATAATTATTTGGACTAATACATGAGATATTGTGTATTTTTCTGCATTATTTCAACCAGTTGAGATTATTTCAACCAGTTGAGCATTTTACAGGATTGTTGGTTTAATGCTGTTTAAACTTTACTGAAAGACAAACACCTTAAATTTGCTAATTATTTGGCATGAAAGTTTGATTTATTGAAAGGGACTCATAGTTTTCCATTTGATTTTAATAATCGACTTGTTTTTACAATTACACAAATTGTCTAATTGTTAAAACAACAGCTTTTGTAAGGGCTTCGTTGTTTACCTTTATACACTACATATTCACTTTCGTTTCGTGGTTTACCAAAATACACAACAACATATTCACTATATATATATGTACTTGGTAACAGTAATTAATTAATTGAATAGAAAATATTATAACAAATATTATTGGATGCCGAATTGACGTCGAATAGGTGCCGATTTGACTAGATGACAATTTAACCAGGTGCCGACTTGACTTGTACGTTTCAATTCCTCTGCGATCGTTTGCGGTATTTTCTTGAGAAAACCTATTTTCCATCATCAAAGAGAAGAAGAAACTGCTTTAAAATGATTCTGGAACGCTTCATGATTGTTAAAATAAGTTTAATTCACTCAAAAACAATTTTAAAACTTGCGATTAAACAGGAAGTTTCCAAAGCACGTGTAAAAGAAGAAATTAACCGGTGAGAGTGGAAATCCGTATATGACAGATATCCCTATAGTACGACTTTGAAAGTAAAACAGTTCAATCCTTTTGTAAAACAATCTTTAATATACCTATCACATTAATGTTTGAAGGGTCTTAAGCTTATTCAAACCATATAAGTCGGTATGAAACACCAAAACGGAATGAACAATAACCGATTACGTTTTGTAGTTTACAAATTTTAAAACTGGTTCCCGTCAAACTACAACACTTTGTTCGAGTGTAGTGGAATACAAGCAAAAACCAGTGTAAACTGGGTCCTGGCTGAATTAATACTACACAATGATGCATAATGATAACACAAGCAGATTCCAGTTTGTATGGAAAATAGGAAATACGAAACCAAGCGCGGTAGGCAGAGAAATGTAATGAAGTTCAGGTCGGCAGTTATGGAACAATGACTGCGTCATTTTCCAAAAAACCGTGGCCTTATGATCATTTATACAATGACTTTGTGTCAGGAAATTTGGACTATGAATTCAACGATATCGAAAGCGCAAGAATCGTTGAACACATTGGTACAAAAAACATGTCAGGATTATAGAAATTATAAGGAATTGACACCAGCACGAACTTGTTAGATTGATGACCGTATATTGAGCTAAAACAAGGGTAGAAAAACATTAATATTATAGCAATTCCTTAGACTTTAATACCCATGGCTGTTGTTTTTTGTTGACAAACAGCAAACACCCTCTGTCCCAATACCCTCAATATAGTCATTAAACAACAACTTCTTTTTAGTTCAGTTCATGTTTTACATCATAATTGTATTTGCATCTTGCTTTAGCACCAACCCTATTGCTTTCAACATTGTTGGAGTTTTCATTTAATTCTGTACTCATAATACTTGTATTGCATATATTTGTACAAGTTTACTTAATTTTATGGGAACTTCAAACCATCGCTTAGAAAGCAAAATAAATTTGGTGTAGGAATAGTCCAACTGAAGAGAGCATTAATTTTCTCCATGTTTTTGATGTTTACTATAGATAGGTTTTTAAAGTAGCAATTACATGTAAAACAGTCAATTGTGGTTGCCTATCAGAGATATTTATTTTTAAAGAGTTTGAAAATTTATGAACGATTCCTTATATATATATGTATATATATACAATATACATGATATATTAGCTTATGTTACACTTGTTTATACCCCTGCGGTATAAAGAACTCGTCACTAGAGGGTTTCTTATGAAATAAAATTTAAAAAATAAAATCCTCCCACCCGCCCCATTTTTTTCAAAAATTTGGATGAAAATCTACTAATTAATTTTAGTTGGCCTAAAGGGCAATAACTCCTTAAGGGGACAGTTGACAAATTTGGTCATGTTGACCTATTTGTAGATCTTACTTTGCTGAACATTATTGCTGTTTACAGTTTATCTCTTATCTATAAGAGTATTCAAGATAATAACCAAAATCTGCAAAATTTCCTTAAAACTACTAATTTGGGGGCAGCAACCCAACAACGGGTTGTCTGTTTTGTCTGAAAATATCAGGGCAGATAGATCTTGACCTTATAAACAATTTAACCCCTCTCAGATTTGCTCTAAATGCTTTGGTTTCAAAAATAAAAGCCAAAATCTACATTTCACCCCAATGTACTATTTTTAGCCATGGCGACCATTTTTCGTTATTTGGCCAGGTCATCGTACACATTTCTAAAACTAGATACCCCAATAATGATTGTGGCCTAGTTTGGTTAAATTTGGCCCAGTAGTTTCAGAGGACAAGATTTGTCTGAAAATTTCAGGGCAGATAGATCTCGACATAATAGACAATGTTACCCCATGTCAGATTTGCTCTAAATGCTTTGGTTTCAGATTTATAAGCCAAAATCTACATTTTACCCCCATGTTCTATTTTTAGCCATGGCCGCCATCTTGGTTGGTTGGCAGGGTCACGCCACACATTTTTTAAACTAGATTCCCCAATGATGATTGTGGCCAAGTTTGGTTAAATTTTGCCCAGTAGTTTCAGAGGATAAGATTTTTGTAAAGGTTTACGGACGACGGACAAAAGAGGACAGACGCCAAGTGATGAGAAAAGCTTACTTGACCTTTCAGGTCAGGTGAGCTAAAAAAGGGATTATTATAAAATAATTTTTAAAATCTTACAAGTGATAAATACATGATTATTGATTGATTGATGTTTATTGCCACTTTTAGCACAATTGTACTATATTGCAGTCATCAGTTTTTTTTTAAATGGAGGAAGCTGTAGAGACTTTAGAAAACCATGACATTCTGTAGGATAATAGACAATCTTGGTCGAAAACAGGTGGGTTGGCAGGTGTGTATCAAATAGAATATGACATGTATATTATATATATATATATATATATATATATATATATATATATATATATATATATATATATATATATATATATATGTCTAAAAATAGCAACAATCAACATTCAATCTAATTAAGCGTGGATCAGTTTGTGAAAATAAACTGATACAGTTACTGAATTAAAATTATATAAATGTCTAAGAATATAACTAAAACACACTAATTGATACATTAAAAAGTTCTATTAGATGTTAAATAGAAATACGCAATATTTCGCTAAACAAATTAGCTTCATCAGGCGTGTGCATCTCTCAAGGTGAAATCGGATGCATGACAGAAAAATATTTTTGTAGCTTAATCTATACAAGATTTGAGGGATGGGTGTAACATATTAATTCGGTCATAAAATATGTTTGTAGCTACAACTACATGAAGTTGGAATAAAAGTTTAACACATTTATAGATGTTCGATTAATTGTATGAATTTTTATAAATTAATTTGTATGATTTCAAGATAACTATGGTTTTGATTTGCTTTGAAATTTTTTTTCGTCTCTCTCATTGAGTCCATCAGGTTCAAGAGTTCGTAACTGGTGCATCCAAAATCTCTCTCTTTTTTGTCTTCCTTGTGTATCCCAATTTTGATTTTTCTCAATGATTTGAAATGTGATGTTTTCAAAATCATGTCCTGCTCTTAAAAGGTGTCTTGTAATTGGGCAGTTCCTTTCTTTTGTATAAAATGACCGATGGTTATTTAGTCGGATGTTAAATGGGGTTTCTGTTTCACCAACATATTGTAATTTGCAAGTTCCACACGTTAGAACATAAATGCAATTTTGCGTTTTGCAATTTGATGTTATAAATATGTTGTAATTTTTCTTTGTGACTGTGCTGATGAACTGGGTTTCTATATTGGCGACTTTGCAGCACTTACAATTGCCCCTTCCGCATTGTTTATAACCTCCGATTGTTGATATCTCCCGTTTAGATACTTTGGATGATACTAGAATATCTTTGAGGTTTTTTGGTCTGCGGTAAGCCATAACGGGAGGTGATGGAAAAATCTCGCTTAAGGAAGGATCATTTTCAATAAGACGCCAGTGTTTGTGGACAATTGATGAAATATTTGTCAGATGAGGATGAAAGCTAACAACAAACGGGATTTTATTTGTCTGGGCCGTCTTTTCTTTGTATTCAAGTAGGTTTGTTCGTTCTTTTTCGTTTGCTTTTGAAAACGAAAGCAAACGAAAAAGAACGAACAAACCTACTTGAATACAAAGAAAAGACGGCCCAGACAAATAAAATCCCGTTTGTTGTTAGCTTTCATCCTCATCTGACAAATATTTCATCAATTGTCCACAAACACTGGCGTCTTATTGAAAATGATCCTTCCTTAAGCGAGATTTTTCCATCACCTCCCGTTATGGCTTACCGCAGACCAAAAAACCTCAAAGATATTCTAGTATCATCCAAAGTATCTAAACGGGAGATATCAACAATCGGAGGTTATAAACAATGCGGAAGGGGCAATTGTAAGTGCTGCAAAGTCGCCAATATAGAAACCCAGTTCATCAGCACAGTCACAAAGAAAAATTACAACATATTTATAACATCAAATTGCAAAACGCAAAATTGCATTTATGTTCTAACGTGTGGAACTTGCAAATTACAATATGTTGGTGAAACAGAAACCCCATTTAACATCCGACTAAATAACCATCGGTCATTTTATACAAAAGAAAGGAACTGCCCAATTACAAGACACCTTTTAAGAGCAGGACATGATTTTGAAAACATCACATTTCAAATCATTGAGAAAAATCAAAATTGGGATACACAAGGAAGACAAAAAAGAGAGAGATTTTGGATGCACCAGTTACGAACTCTTGAACCTGATGGACTCAATGAGAGAGACGAAAAAAAATTTCAAAGCAAATCAAAACCATAGTTATCTTGAAATCATACAAATTAATTTATAAAAATTCATACAATTAATCGAACATCTATAAATGTGTTAAACTTTTATTCCAACTTCATGTAGTTGTAGCTACAAACATATTTTATGACCGAATTAATATGTTACACCCATCCCTCAAATCTTGTATAGATTAAGCTACAAAAATATTTTTCTGTCATGCATCCGATTTCACCTTGAGAGATGCACACGCCTGATGAAGCTAATTTGTTTAGCGAAATATTGCGTATTTCTATTTAACATCTAATAGAACTTTTTAATGTATCAATTAGTGTGTTTTAGTTATATTCTTAGACATTTATATATATATATATATATATATATATATATATATATATATAGAATAGAATATGCATATATTGAAGCCTTTATAAATTACAATCTAGTCTTGAGCATACATTTACCTTGAAGTGTTGACTTGACTCTTTTTTCCTGAAAAATATACGGAAGATCAAAAATATAAATCTTGTAATGTGCAAAAGTGAAACTTAAGATAAGAAAAAAAAAACATATGAATTCAAGAATGCATTATTATAAGTAACAGAGTTTTGGACCATTTGGTATATAAATAGGAAATGAACTTATTTTATTACATGTACTTGTTATATTGTAAAAGTACACATATGGTCAACTACACACAATGGAAAACAATCCAGTATAAGAGCTTTCTGTCAAACAGTGTCATAAAGTATAAAAGTGTTGAGCCATATGTTGACAGAATATTGTTGTGATTCTATTAATGTGTCCTCTGAGGTCATGGAGGTACCTGATTGTATTGATGTGTCCTCTGAGGTCATGGAGGTACCTGATTCTATTAATGTGTCCTCTGAGGTCATGGAGGTACCTGATTGTATTAATGTGTCCTCTGAGGTCATGGAGGTACCTGATTGTATTAATGTGTCCTCTGAGGTCATGTAGGTACCTGATTGTATTAATGTGTCCTCTGAGGTCATGGAGGTACCTGATTGTATTAATGTGTCCTCTGAGGTCACGGAGGTACCTGATTGTATTAATCTGTCCTCTGAGGTCACGGAGGTACCTGATTGTATTAATGTGTCCTCTGAGGTCATGGAGGTACCTGATTGTATTAATGTGTCCTCTGAGGTCATGGAGGTACCTGATTGTATTAATGTGACCTCTGAGGTCATGGAGGTACCTGATTGTATTAATCTGTCCTCTGAGGTCATGGAGGTACCTGATTATATTAATCTGTCCTCTGAGGTCATGGAGGTACCTGATTGTATTAATGTGTCCTCTGAGGTCATGGAGGTACCTGATTGTATTAATGTGTCCTCTGATGTCATGGAGGTACCTGATTGTATTAATCTGTCCTCTGAGGTCATCGAGGTACCTGATTGTATTAATGTGTCCTTTGAGGTCATGGAGGTACCTGATTCTATTAATGTGTCCTCTGAGGTCATGGAGGTACCTGATTGCATTAATGTGTCCTCTGAGGTCATGGAGGTACCTGATTGCATTAATGTGTCCTCTGAGGTCATGGAGGTACCTAATTGTATTACAGAAAAGATTTGATTTTTAGATTATATTATTCCCATTTTTGTCAGTAAGGAGAGTATCTTACTTTTCTTCTCTTCAGTTTGTCTGTGTTTATTATCATGCTGACCCTCCTCCTTTCTCTCACTCAGATTTAGATTATCCACAGCTTTCAGTATCTCTTCAATGTTAACAATTTGATATTCACATAGTTGATCTTTCAAGGATGACTTTTTGTTTTGAAGACATTTCAGAATTTCTTCATCCACAGACATTAAATTCATTTTTAAATCCTTGTATCCCTAAAATTAAAACAAATCAATCACTCATCTTGTAAAAAATAGTGACACCTCATATCTATAAATAATATATTTATAATTGTACGAATAAGATGTTTCACATTCAACGATAAAGATTGCAAAGGAATCAATCTGTAACAGTTTTTGGTTTCTCAATATCTCATAAAGGTTAGTGTAGACTTTTTAATCAATCTTAACATTGAATACTGTATTTTCAGATAATAATCATGTTAATATGTGCATTTGTTATTGCAAATCATACACAACAAATTAAATGTTGACTGCTCTTTGGTCGGTTGTTGTCTTGGACATATTCCCCATTTCCATTCTCAATTTTAGTGATGAAGAGTGTAAATATAAAAAGAAGATGTAGTATGATTGCCAATGAGACAACTGTCCACAAGAGACCAAAATGAAACAGACATTAACAACTATAGGTCACTGTATGGCCTTCAACAATGAGCAAAGCCAATACCGCAAAGTCTACTGATAAATTATGATATATGAAAAATAGGTAATGGTACCTTGACCTTTGACATACTACTCTTATTCATCTCATGCATGCTATGGGGGTATTATCAATCAAGCTGTGATGAAAATTTTGTAAAAATGGCAGACAAGATTTTGTCAAGAACTGAAATGGTGATTCTGAGACAATCAAAATTATTACATTTTCTCCCTCCATTATGATACCTTTTGATGCCTGTATAGCACCTCAGTTAAAACAATTTGACTAAAAAAGTCTGCACCAGACTTAATGAAATTTAATCCAATATGAAAAGGATATTCATAAGAATATCTGACTTAAATTTATTTGATGAAATATTTGTTTTTCGGCAATGCATGCAGATTTTTAGCATTTTATTGAAAAATCTTATGCAAATCAAGTATGCAAAAGTAAAAACCAATTAAGGAAAGTTAATTACCAAAACAGATGAAGAAGTTCCTGAGTAAGCAATATTGTATGCATCAAGTTTTAAATCTTCCAAGTTGTTTTTAAGTTTATTGGCATGGCTTATCTCTTTTTCACATTGGCTTATAGCTTTGGATCTTGATTCCTTCATCATAGCCATTAATGTTTTTTCTTTCCTACTCAGAGCTAGAATTATGGAGTTGAACTGCTTGCTCAATCCTTTTTGGAAACTGTCAATGCTTTTCTGAAATTTAACAGAGAATACTTTCCATAAATAAACATCTCAGTGGCTGCTCTGGCTCCATAAAAGTTGAAACCAAAACATTACCAGCTAACTACTATATAAATTTTGTTGCCAGTTTTAAAAACTTGGAGCCAACTTTTGAGCCAGAGCCTTAATTTCCCGGACCCAAATTGAAACCATAATTTCTCTGCACTGAAAATCATTTAACTCAAAGCAAATGTGTAACTATTAATTTATATTTCTTTCTTACTTTCTGTATATTAGAACGAAACAAAATAGAAAGATGAATGAGTACTGTAAGCATTTTGTTTCATTAAGCAGAATTCAGTTCAGCCTATTTGCTATTCATAACAACAATTTATTTCCCCCAACAAAGGGAAATGAAAAGGCAGTGATGGTTCCTAAATTGTATACATTATTTTATTTACTGTGAACAATATTACCTCAACAGAAAGTTTAGAAGTTTCCCAGCAACTATGGACATTTTCCAGCTCTCTAGTGTCTCTGTATATTTTTGGTAGTATTTCATTCATAGCTATAGCCTGAAAATAAACAAAAGTGCACATGCTGAAATGTCTTGCCTGATTTACTTATCATTATTCAATTTATACTTACAAGTTTGTATTATGAAGGTTAAACCACAAGTATCACATATGAACTGGTCAGGTTGTTCTCTTTGACACATTCCCCATTTCCATTCTCCATTTTATTAACATGTTGATGGTCTATGGAAATGTGGTCAAGGCCAGATCAACCTAGCCAGACAGACATATATATATTCACTTTACAAATATACCACAATTACACCAAATATAGTTTAAGCCTATTGTTTTGAAAAAGACCAACCAGGGTAATTTCAAAAACTAAACATTGACCAATGAACCATGAAAATTAGGTCGAAGTCAGATGAACCCTGCATTTGGTACACATGTAACATGCACACATTCTATATATCAACTACTATGTTGACCCATTGTTCAATATAATATATATGACAAACAGATATCCCCACGAAAATCTAATATTGAACAACATGATCATTCTTTCAAATTTAACTTTCCTGCAGTCAGAATAAAATTCGTGTTTGGCAGTCTGAAACTTGAATTTTTACTGAAATCTTTGAACAGCAACTACAGTACAATTGGATCCTTTCTTGGCCTGTATTATTAATATAATTTATACCTACCTGATATTTTGGGAAAATGTACTGTAATGCATAAACTTTGTGTCCTTTGTGAAGTTTAAAACATTTCCAGCAAATCCCATCCTTGCAACTCTCACAATAAGATGTGATCTGTATCTGGTGTACTTGACAAAACACAGAGTCAAAAGCCATGATTGCAAATAAATTCTTCTGTTACAACTCTGATACAGCTTCATTTACCACACTCTCTCTTTCATTCCATTTCTGAAAAGAGAATTTAAACAATAAAGTAATGAAGATTTTTATTCATATACTGGATCATAATTATATATGAAGGCAAAACCAAAGGAAATGCGTTTCTGGAAATCAATAAATTTGTCAAACCTTTACACGAAACTTCGACAGAATCTTTTAATGACCAAAAGACATAACTGAGAGCCAAAAAAAAAAGTTTTGTTCATTTTCTGTAGGTACCCGAAAGCATAAAGAGAATGAAAATAATTGAAAGACAGTAGTTAAACATGTAAACTGTAAGTCTATGCACAATGATGTTGATGATGACTTGTGCTATACAGAGCTATATAACCTGCCTGAAAGTAAGAAATGACAATTCTGATACATCTTTGAAAATATCAATTTACCATTGACTTATAATTATCATCAGTGGTTCTGTTGCAACTAAGCTAAAGTTTAAAACAAAAACTTAACATATAAACAGATGCAAAATTTCAAAGTCTATGATCCACGAGGAAGAGGCTGGGTCATATTAATTATAGCTTTGGAAAAAAACCAAATTCTGAATAAATGAAATTATGATTGACATGTCTAACTATATTATAAATAAATATAGAATAAAGGACTTTTTGTTTTTGATACTGACTTTATCACAGTAAAATATCAGGTGAGCCCGAAGGGTGAGCCTGATATTTTCTGTGATAAAGTCAGTATCAAAAACAAAAAGTCCTTTATTCTGTTTATCGGTAATTCAAAAAAAATAAAAATTACTACAATAATAGAGAAAATAACAAACGAACTTCTTTTTCGCGTCGAATCAGGGCGAATCACATTTGACGTCACAGGCTGTATTACGTCATTTGAAATTTTGTCACAGTGCAGTAAACATGGCGTTCTCTTGCACAAAGTATTAAAAAGGAATTATTGCATGTGTTTCATTAATATTCTGCTTTGGACATGACTCTAACAATGGCAAATATAATGGTAGCATACCGGTAAGTCAGATTTCTTTATTTTTCACAAAGCATCAACATAGAGGGGGATAGGAGGGTCCTGATCCCGAAATCCCAGGTTTAAAAACACGAAATCACGAGGTCCCGAAATTTAAATCACAGGAGTTTGTAATCCTATCAATAAGGGGTTAAAAATATACCAAAGTCGACTATCACATTCTCTCGAAGAGCTCTCTTCGAGAGAAGCTCTACTGTGCATGGAGCATAGTAAGTCAGAACATTAGAATGATACGATATGAATCAGCAGATTTTTCATCGATCATTATTTTTAAGTACAACGATTTATAATTATATTTTACTGAAAGGCTGACTGTAATTTGTAAATTATCTGAACAAGCTCATTTCTTGTCTACTTCATAAGGCCAAATAAAAATATATGTGTGGTTCCAGTAACCCTACCGTCCCTACTTTTTCGGCTTAAAAATAGCCTACCCTTAAGATTTTATTGTCATTTTTCATTAAGCACTTTTAAAGTCAGAATGTTGCTCCCATAGACTCAATGTAAAAAAAAAAACTTAAAAAAAAAAAAAAATCCCTACCTACCTACCCTAACTTTTTTTCAGATGTAACTGGAACCACACCATACTTTTTTATTTGGCCTAATTATTTCAAACATTTTAATAGATGGTACTCCGGTTACCCTTTTTTAAAATTTATCCCAGATCCGCATATGAATTAGTTCACTTTTTTTGTTCTTTGTTCTATGAATATCTGTCTTTAAATTGACAATGAAACCACATCTTTTAAATTGTATATGATGGTCCCACATTAGACAAAAATGTTGAAAATGCGTAAATTTCATTTTTTTCTAGCTTCTCTCATGTGATAGCGGTATCTTTTTGGTCACTATTTATGTGTTGCGTTTAAATATGAATTGTAACACTTTATAGTGACTGAATAGGTTAAACAAATACTTCTCAAGAAACAGAAAAGAAAACTACTTGGAACGACACCAGGCTCTGTATTGGTATTGTGTGAATAAAAACTCGGATTGGAACACCATATAAGTTATAATCAATGTCAAGTGTTTCTGCAATAAAAATAATGCACAATTTTGTGAATGAAAGGGGAAAGTAGATCCTTACGCGTTGCATTCGCGCATGTCATTTGCGTACTAACCCAATAATTTTTATATCACGGCCAGTCCACTGATACTGACATTATCAGCGAGTACACATCAAAGGAAAAATGTACAAATTACCGATAAATTATTTTATCATACATGTTTATGTTGTGATGTTACACTATTGTTTCTGGTAAGGGTAAAGGTTGGTACCTATTAAAATGTTTCAACCTGCTAAATTTGTTTGCACCTGTCCTTAGTCAGGTGATAAAGTTTTTTAATTGCATTATCAATTCCAATTCACCCCTCATGTTAATATCAAATTGGGTTTTTCACCACCAAGCTCCTTAATGTATTGGGTTTTTCATCAACACAATATTGAATATTTAGGCAATAGCAACCCCAGATTTTTTTCCATCTTAAATATGTTTCTTTCTTTGTTTAGCTGTTTTATTTGGTTTAGGGTTAGGGTTATTTGCTAGCTGTTTTATTTGGTTTATTCACTGAGGAGCAATTGTAGGTTTAATTTGTGTTCCGTTTTAAACCTTCTGCCAGTTTTGTATTTTCTCATATAAACTGTAACGTCTTATACCTTTATATAATAAATTCTGAGACCAGTGCATGTGTGTGTATTCATTAATTAACTGTAAAATGAAGAAAAAAATTAGTATATATTATAAACTCTATCTATACTTGAATGTTTTTGTTTTATTCCAATTTTCATAAATCTTGGTTTAGTTGTCCTTTATTAGAACTTTTGGTTTCTGATGCTTTATCATGTTATAATTGATTTGGCCTTTCACTTTTTCCAACTGATTTCGTTTTTGAGGAAACCCTGTTTTTATTAACAATGTGTAAGGTACGCACACATGCCCGTGTGTTCGATGGACGCTTCCTAAAAACACTGGCTGAGTCTTGTTCATAATCATCATAACTTTCCCTCAGCTTTTCAAAAGAAGCAGAAAACATGCTTCTATTCAATATTTTTTAACGGACATTCACTTTTGTTTTAATTCAATGTATGTTATGATAAATCCCGAGCAATGCGAAAAAATATGACTACATGAAACACGCTAATTGGATAAACGCTGAGAAGATCGAAATGTTTTCAAAAACATGTGACCTATTGAGCAACTGAAAACTTTAACAGGGACCCATTTCAGCTACTTGATGCAGGGATCTATTTTTTGAATGAAAGGAAATTTCCAATTATAAATATTATAAAAATAGTTTACGCGACGACTGTAACAGATAAGGGTAAATAACGCAAATAATAGCCAGTAAAAGGGTTGAGAACTCATGGTTTTGGCATGTAATTGGGTTTTCCTTTGAATTAATTGGGTTATTGAACCCTGCAATGGGCAATTGCATTGAGTTTTTTATTATTTGTATCGCGTGATCACGCAAATACGCAGCTTATCTGGAGCTCTGTGTTAGACGTTTTCAATAGGTCTACCTGTTGTGAAATTTTCAGCCAAATGAGGTATCTGGTTTTTAAGTTATTGCTCCGGCCTGAATCGATGATTTAAAAGAAATTTTGCAGTTTTCAATTATTTTCTTGAATATTTAATTATTATTAAAAGATTAAGATAACATGATAAACTGTAAACAGTATATATATTGAGATTAAGCAAAAATAATCATTGATGAAAAATTTAATCAAACAGATCAGAGATTCAGGCTTTTGAGAGCCTCTTGTTATGTATATGTGTAAGCCAAAAAAGTGTCCCATGAAATTGTGTCCTCTAGAACATTATTTCACAGTTCAGCCGTGAAATTTTGTTCAAGGGACAAAATATCACATTTGTAAACCATAAAATAGTGTCTCCCTTAGTGAAAAATTGTCCCTAGTACTTGCACATAATTTCATGGATGTTATATAAAAATATGTCACAAAGGACAATATTTCATAGTGTAGCTATTTTTTTCTGTCCCTATTGAAGGGAAATAATTTAGAAATCATTGAAATGTTTTAATCAATTAGTTTTAAAATAATAGTTGAAATTTAAATAAAGACAACACAGATGTGAACAAAAATGGAAAGTGATGAATATAACTAGCTGTATAATTATGTGTGTGATGGTCAATACCCTCCAGAATTTGAAAATAATGATAGATCATTTAAAAGGAAGGCAAAGCAGTTTCACATTAAAAACAATGAAATGTATTATATCAATGTTGACAAAAAACAACAACACAAGAGCAAACATTAAAACTTGATATTCAATCATGATTGCAATCAAGCATTTATGAATATTATTCCTGACATTTTTGATTTTGTTAAAAAGGATAATTCAAAGATGTTAAAACAATTCATAGATTCCTATTGCTTATTTAAATACAAATGTCAATTTAGTCTTATTATTTTTTGTTAAATACATTTTTTGGTATAAGACAAGACTTTTATGCAATATGGACATGATTTTACTATGAAAAAATGTCCAACGAAGGTCACAATAGAATCTCTTGCCAAGGGACACTTTTACATAAAGGTGGACAATATTTTATAATAAAATTATGTCCTGGACCAAATTTCATAGATCATGTCTGTGAAATTTTGTTCATGGGACATAATTTTATGGGGGACACTATCTAATCCGACATATGGACGCTATTTTCTTCCCATTGCCCATATCTTAATACTATTAACAGAGCATCTAGTGCCTGTGGACCCCCTTTTTCAGGCCCAAGGCCAAGCCCCAATTATAGTAAAATACTAATTTGGTTTCGTGTAGATGGTAGAAAAGTTCAGTTAGTTATAGATTTATGAGACTAGTTTTATGAATATAAAACATTGTAGTAAATAGATTGTATAATAAATACAAATGTACATGTATCTGTGGCTGAGTCTGAGCTACAAAAATTGAAAAAGGATATTATCTTCATAATTTTTTTCATAAGATTGGCTATGTTGAAATGGTATGCTAGAAGGTGAGCTTACATAACTGCACATGGATTTCACTCACAGCTCGTGATTATGTATCACAGTATATGTAGAATCATGTAGATGTACATTTATAACACATGTGGTCAGTGGTGTAAACTTGTTAAATTACCCGCGGAAATGTCAGTAAGACATATGTTGCAAAAATTAAGTGTTTCAAAACGTATTTTAAAAAAAATATTTAAATGATACTTATACATGTTATTGTAATTCAAGTATATAAAAGACTTATTTGCTTTTAAAACGAGAAAAAAAATCAAGGAGTTTTTTTACGACATTCATAAACTATAGGGCGGCATTTTCAAGTAAACAGAAGAACATTGATGATTGATCGACATTCACAAGTCTCACCACTTTATAAAAAAAAAAAAAGGTTAGATCTTCTTCTTCTTCTTCTTTAGGTTTTCAGTAGTCCTTCAATGATCTGAAGATTATTTACTGTTTGCGCGCGCAGCGTGGCCTATATATATATTTACAAAAACAAAAGGGCCAAAACAAAAACAAAAATATTTGGAAATAAATTTGAGGTGCATAATTTATTAAAATTGTGATTAAAACTATGTACATAGGCTAATAATGAGTTAGATGAATTTGTGGAGAACAGCTGGTGTGAGCTGTTCTCTGAAAGTGTCGACTGTGGCGACAGCGACTGTTTGCATTGGCAATAAGTTCCACTGAGTTATGGTATATGGAAAAAATGAGTATTTATATGTATCTTTTTTGGTTGAAATGTGTCTAAAAGTATAATTATGGTTTTTGCGTGTTCTACTGTCTGATGGTATGAGAATAGCCGATGGTATAGCTACGATTTGATGTACTATTTTATAGAACATTATTAATCTTGTGCGAGTTCTTCTTTCCTGTAGAGTTGGCCAGTTTAGGGTGTTTATCATATCTGTCGGGCTACTGATGTTATGGTATCTGTTACAGACATATCTGGCAGCTCGCCTTTGGACCATCTCGATTTTTGAGGTTTGTTCAACTGTGTGAGGGTCCCATACTGAACATGAATATTCCAGTTTAGGACGGACTAGTGCCAGATATGCCTGAGTTTTGATGTTCTGACATGATGTTTTTAAGTTTCTTTTTAAGAAGCCCAGAGATTTGTTGCCATTAGCTATGATGTTGTCTGTATGTTTAGACCATTTTAGGTTTGCTTGAAGTGTAATGCCCAGATATTTAGCCGAAGAGACAAGTTCCAGTTTGTGATTGTGAAGGATATAGTCATGTTTAAATGGGTTTTTCTTCTGTGAGACTGTAAGGACTGTGCATTTGTCTGGATGGAAAGCCATCAACCAGTCTTGCTCCCACCTAGCAGCTGCATCTAAATCTAACTGTAGTGCATCACAGTCGCTTTGAGATTTGATGGTTTTGTAGATGATACTGTCATCGGCAAACAGTCTGAGCTTACTGGATGATAGGTATTCTGGTAGGTCGTTAATGTATACCAAGAATAATACTGGGCCCAGAACTGTGCCTTGAGGGACACCTGAGGTGACTGGGGCTAGGTCAGATGACTCTCCATCCAGGACAACTGTTTGTGTTCTGTCATTTAAGAATGCAGAGACCCAGTTTAAAGTTTCATTTTGGATACCATAATAGTGTAATTTATAGAGTAATCTTTTATGAGGGACTTTGTCAAAGGCTTTGGCAAAGTCCATTATAATTAAGTCTATTTGAGTGTTGTTGTTATTATTTGCTGCAAGTTCTTGAATGAATGAAATGAGTTGTGTTTCGCAAGATCTAGACTGACGGAAGCCATGCTGGAGGTCATACAGTATGTTGTTCTTTTCAAGATGGTTGATGATGTGTTTTGTGATGATATGCTCCATAAGTTTACAGGATATACATGTCAATGATATAGGGCGGTAATTTTCTGGTTTATATTTTTCCCCTTTTTTGAATGCTGGTGCTACATTGGCGTGTTTCCAGTCTGATGGTGTAATGCCAGTTTCAAGAGATGTTTTAAAGATAAGTGTGAGAATTGGAGCTGTTTGGTCTTTGAGTTCTTTAAGTATTCTGCCGCTGATGTTGTCTGGGCCAGTTGCCTTATGTGGGTTTATATTGTGTAGGAGTTTCTTGACACCAGGTAAGGATATTTCAAGTGATGTTATCACAGGGTGTGAGCTAGGACCTTTGTCTGGAATGGTGTTATTTGATTCTGTTGTAAACACTGATTGGAATTGTGTGTTGAGGATGTCTGCCTTTTGCTTTGTGTCAGCTATTAATTGTCCTTCTTTTTTTAGAGGTGCAACACCGGTGTTATCTGTGCGCAGTGATTTAATGAAGGAAAATAGCTTTTTAGGTTTAGACTGATTGTTGAATTGTTGGTCTGGTTCATTTATGGGTAGGTCTAAGATCATTTTTTCAATATAACCCCAGTATGCAGTTCTTTGTTCTTTTTGTACTTGTTTTTTCAGATGTCGGTACTTTTCAGCATACTTGATGTCTTGTTTCATTTTATAATAGAGCTTGTTTTTTCTATTGATCATTTTCCTTAGATTGTTGTGAATCCAAGGTAGTCTGTTTTTGTATGTTAGGAACTTATGGGGAATGTTGTTTTCCACTGATTTTGAAAGATTCGTTTTAAATGTGTTCCACATGTCATTTACATTTGTTTTGTCCTCTAGGTTTAGTAGGTCTTTGTATGTTTTTTCTAGATCTGATTTGATGTTACTCCAGTTAGCTTTGTTGTATTTCAAGATTTTTCTAGGTTTTTCTCTCACCCTGCGCAGCCAGATGTCAGATTCTACATAGACAATATCGTGGTCACTAAGGCCTATTGGTGGTAGTGTACTGACCTTGTTAATGTTGGATGGATTATTGACTAGTACTAAATCTAAAATTCGTTCTTTTCGTGTAGGTATGTTCACTATTTGATGTAAATTGTGATCGTATATTAGTTCTAAGAGTGAATTATGCTGTTCTTGATCTGGTTTCCCAGGTGTTACTTCAGGGACAGACCAGTCAATGTGGCCTAGATTAAAATCGCCACCTACTAATATGTTACTTGTTGATGTTTGATTAATTCTACTTAATGATAAATCTAATTGCTTAATGGAGTTTCCATCATCTGATGGTGGTCTATAATAACTTCCAACCAGAAGGTTTTTTGCACCCGATATGTTTATTTGTGCCCAAATGATTTCACAGTCTGTTTTAAGTTCTTGGATTTCTGTACTGATAAATTCTTTGGTGACTGCAAGTAATACCCCCCCATAGCTTTGGTTGTTTTTACTTGGTGGGCGATCAGTTCTATAAATGTTGTATAGATCTGTTGGGAAGTATTCAAATGAGGATGAATTTTTGTCAAGCCAAGTTTCAGTACCAAGGATGATATCTGGTTTTGCAGAGTCTATCAGTTGTAAAAGTTCTGGTTTTTTATTTCGAATGGACTGGAAATTGATGTTAAGAACTCTAATAGGTTTTCTGTTTTTATTTGCTATCCGTTGTTTCTTTTTATTTTTACTTTGTTTAGGTATTGGTGAGGATGTGGCTTTTGGAGCACCTGGGCTCCCCAATACTGAGTTATCATTTAGTGTATCATATAAATTTGATGTTTCAATAGTCGAGTGATTAAACAGACTAGTTGAGAAGTTTGGCATACCACATTGTATGCATTCCCAGCTGATGTTACTGGCATCCATACAACCATAGTGTTGAGGTGACATACCCTGACAATCAATGTGATACCAAACATCACAACTGTCACAACAGAGTGCTTTATGTTTCCATGTAACAGCCTTTTGACATGTTCCACACGGCCACCTAGGACCTGGGTTTGTTTCTGTGTCAAAGGCATTTGCAATTAGCAAGATGAATAAATATGACTGCACATGTTGTGGAGCTTTCGATTTCAATGCTTGTAATATTTGGACTGAATTTTGCCTACCCCAGTTACTTTTCTGGAGTGCAAATACACTTATGATGGGATAATGAATAGATGGGATTTGTAATAGTACATTATAAGCAAATGGTCTTGTGTGTGGTGTTATATTGCATATTGTCTTAGCACCAAGAATATTAAATAGCGAGAATAAGACAGGTAGTACAATAATGCAGTATTTCAGTACCATAGTTAAATTGATCATATATGGCACACTATTTTTACAAGTGTAATTTATGTTTTACTACAATTAAATACCTGTGATTGAGATCAGAAGTGTGAAAAGAGGGTACATCAGTTGTTAGTAGATTGTACAGTGTTAATCTTCGTCTCCTGGGCTACTCAGGAGTACAGGTTATATGAAACGCCTGATTAATAGACAGCAAATGAAAGTAAAGTTTCTGAATGAGATGTTTGTTTACTTCCGGTGTACAATTTGGTCACATGATATTTGGCGGTTTCTGTCAAAATATATTTCAAAAAGTGAAATATGCTTTTAAGGTTGTATTTTAGTGATATATTGATTATACCTATGTACATTGAGTAAATATAAGATAATATTCAAAATTTAGGGTGGTAACAATGTTTGTAAATACCAATTTCAGAAAATTTTCTGAGCCTAAAAAAGATCGACTGTTCAGGTCCACGCATGCGCATCCGGATCATCAGGGTTCCAAGTAGTCCAAATAATTATGACGTCTTAGGGAGCTACCATTTGATTTTTATGGGGGGGGGGGGGGGGGGGGGGGACTAGGATGAAATTTGAAAAAAATAGGCAGGACAGGAGTTTTGAGTAAAAAAAAAAAGGCAGGATGAGACACTTACAAAAAAAAAATTCAGGACGACAATTCAGGTAAAAAGAAGACAGGACCGAACAGAGTGAAAAATAAAAAGGCAGGACAGAGATTACAGCTAAAAAAAAAAGGCAGGACAAAATTTTTCATCCTAGCCCCCCCCTTAAAAATCAAAATATAGCTCCCTTAAAAGGCTATTATAACTTTTTTCTTTGACGCCTTACTTCGACGTTGAAGTAAGGCGTCAAAGAAAAAAATTATAATAGCCTTTCAAGACGTCATAATTATTTGGACTAGGTTCCAAGCATATATTGTGTTGATTCTGTCAATCACTATAAAAAAAAGTTTTCATCCAGCAATTCATGTATAGACTCTAAAACTAAAAGCAACTCGGTAAAAAACAACTCAAAGGCAATTGAAACTACAAACTAAAACTGAGCAATTTAAGAACTCATTCTTTGTCAAGACTGTGATTCACTGGAACCAACTGGAAGAAGAAATAGTGTGCGTCAAATCAGTTGGGAGCTTCAAAACAGCTCTCCAACGCCGACAATAGGCGCTCTCTCCCCCGTCGAGTAAAAGCCCGTATTGGTACCTTCGACGTAAAGATACAGATACATGTATCATGTACAAAATGTACATGTGTATATTGTTGTTTTCTAAGTGCAATCCCTGTCTTTGAAGTTTGAACAATATGTCAATAAAAAATCAACCTTGTTGGGAAAATACCAAAAAAATATTCTTATATATATTTAAACACTTATTTTAAGTGTTTACATTTTTAATCCTAAAATTAATACTTGATTCAGTGATTTTGTAAAATCTGTCTTTTTTTTTCATTCCATGAAAAATCGTAAATAACTGAAAGATGAGAACTGTCAATGTAGTGCATTTCTTTTTGACAACAAATTTAAATTGAAAAAAATTCAACCTGCTATATCTCTCAAAAAGATTTTTACTGTGGAGTGTACTTCTATATATTGGGACTATTACTACATGTATCAAAATTATAGAAACTTCTACCATGTCTACCAGCTTTATTCCGAGATTACTCTGACGTCCAACAGCTGTTTTGCTAGACAAGCTGGGGCCGTGGAACATCAGAGCTTGTCCTGTAACAAAAAGTGGATATTTGCCCGTCCAAAATAGATATTCTGTTAAGCTCATCACTTCTGGTGCCAACTAATGGCCTTGGAATTATATTAATTGGGTATCAAATTGTTCCGTATTTGCAACGTTTGCCGTAGTTCCATGACAAAATCGTAAATAACTGAAAGATGAGAACTGTAATGAACTCTTAACATGCTTAAGACATGTAAGAAAACATCATTTGTCTTGAAATCTGTTTAATTTTTAATTGTGTCTGTTGATTTAAAATCAATGCCATTTTGTATTAAATGGGGACATATAGTTGGAACCCTGCCAGTGGTCCTTGGACCATATATGATTTTGAACATTTGTATTTATAAGTAGCCCCCCTGCATGATTAACGTGTACATACATGACATGAAAGTTTATATTTTTCAGACAAAAATGGCAGAAGTTGACAATTCTAAAAACATTACAATGCTACAAGAGGAACTGATATGTCCCATATGTTTGGATTTGTTTGAAAGACCTATCTCATTGCCGTGCCTACACAGCTTCTGTTTTAAATGTATTGAACAGAAAACAGCTCGGGATGCCACACAGCAGGTCTTTCCAAGAGGCTATGTCATTTGTACCTGTCCAACTTGTCGCAAGAGAAATATGATACCTAATGTTGAAAACTTGCCCAAAAATTTCAGCTTGGCCAATATAGTTGAAAAGTTTAAACAGGTGATGGGATTGAAAAAAGTCATGTGCACCATTCATAATCAAGATGTAGGTTTGTTTTGTGAGGACTGTTTGTCACTAATGTGTTTTACTTGTTTTGGAGACCATAAAGGACATAAGATAGATGATGTAAAGAAAGTGTGTGAAAGATACAAGGTTTGTTGTTTTTAGATGAACTTTGAACTCACTGGATCATTTCTGATCATCCACTTCTGTGTTGTTCAACCTGACAAATATTTTGTAGTTAAGTGTGTTACTAGAAAGCATACATTCATTTTGTGTATTATCCATGATAAATTTTCACTTATTTCAATGTATTTTAAAAGAACAAAAAACGAAGAAGCATTCTTCAATATTTACAATAATGAATATTAAATACAAATCTACTAGAAAAAAATATGAACATTAGGAGATGTATAGAACAGCAACCTAGGCTGAAAAAAAATGTTCATAATGTTTAGAAGTTGCAGATCACATAAATTTGTATTCATTTGTTTTCTGGTTTCACTAATTATGTAATGTAGAATATAAGTATTAGGAGATGTGCACTGTTATAGATCTATTTAGTCATTGTTTAAAGGTTTAAAGTTTATTCTCTCTTATTTTTTTGTGACAGAGTAAAATGGAGTTGACTTTATTACCAGGACTGCATATGAAACAAAGACAGTTAGAAGGTGCTGTTGAACATTGGAATGGAATTATGAATACTGAACAGGTACATGTACAGTCATGACAGTAGAACTATAGTCCAGTGTTCTCCCCAGGCCGATATGACACTGCAGTGCCGCAGCGCCTTCATAATATTTTCGTAAATCCTGCAGTGTCTTAATTTGCCGCTGTCCCTTGATACTTGATCCTGCAGCGTGTATATTTTCACATTTTCATGGTTAAAATTGTCAAGTTGCTGATCACCGCTGAGAGATCGGTCAGTGTTACGCAATATCTGATAATTAGTTTTACCTGAGCCACACTAATCTCAGCCTTATCGGACTCTGTTATCATGTAATACATTTTAGCGTAAATGATCATCAAGAATATAGATATTTTTAGAAGAAAATTAAAAAATTTAAAAACTTTAGTGCAGAAATTGAAGAAATAGATCGCAAATACATTGTGTGTGTGATTACTTGACTGTTTAAATAACGAATTTTTTCATTGGTCGAGAAGAAGAATCTATTTAAACACGACCAATGAACGTGTTCAATACACATGATAAATTTGAATACACATTGCTAAAGATATTTACGATGAAAATTATGAATGAGAGTATTTGTAGTTGAAAAAATTAAAATAAACTTTGATTAACGATAACAAGGAGTGATTTATTTTAATTGAAAGTGAAAAATGTTGCTTGCAAGGTAAATTCGTCTCAAACTGTCATATTTTTAGAAATAAAATGATCTTTGAACATCGATCGTGAATCCGTGCAGGAAATATGTGAAAATAAATGTCAAACTACGGAAAATGGTCAGCTGTTCATTAAAATATTTTTGTTTTAAAAAGTTGTATAACCCATAAAGAGGATAAAGACAAAGTTGAGGTACAGACTGTCCAACAAAATAACATTATCTTGAAACAATATCCATAGAAGGAGTAGAGAGTACAGAGATGAATATTTTTATTATGACATCTTTAATGGACTGAATATAAATAACTTTTGTGTTTAAATCAATTTATTTCATATATATTCTTGTAGTTCATTAATACTTTGCATTATTAAACACACAACACAAAGCATTATAACTCATATTACATGTCATGATTTATGACGTCTGATTGAGTCAGATCACAAAAGTTCACTATAAAAAAGAGTTACATGCCCTTGAATTTTGCACCTTAGAAAAATCCTGGGGAGAACACTGTTACACTGTATAATACAAGTACACTGAACCGGTACAATGTAGCGTACAATCAATCTGATCATGTTGTTATATAAATAATAACTGTTACAGTCTTCAGTCTTCACACTTAACCACAAGTTCTACTGCATTGGCTTGTAAAATTGCTTTACAATTATATGCAACTTGGAATAGTCAAGGACGGTAAAAGAATATATAACGCAAATACTTGTACAAAAATCAGATGATGTGGTTTGATGATAATGATATAACTCCACCAGAGACCAAATGACAGAGAAATTAAAACTATAGATGACCCCACAACTTTCAACAATGAGTAAAACCTATAGTCAGCTTTAAAGGCCCAGAAATTGACCAATTTAAAATGATTTATATATAAAACAACTCAAGCGAGAAATCTAAGGACCTGATTTATGTAAATAAAATCCATATTTTTAATATTATAAATGATTTTTAGAGTTTAAAGGAAAAGTACAATATATAAAATTTTATTGAATACTTGATTTTTGTATTGTCATGATGATCATCATGAATACAGAGAGATAGGAACCAGTCTATACATTCTCATATTCTATATGTATAGTTGAATCATATTGTTAATGAAAAAAAGCACACTAAAAATCTGACAGTTATCTACATGTACACGGGCAAATCTCACTCTCACATATTTTTGAAACCTTAGCTATGGACAGTGACATTTTTATCATCCCCTCTGAAACTTTTAGGTTCAATTTTATGCAAACATAACATTATATATGGAAGGTATGTATACCATGTATACCCTACAGAAGTTCCTCATTCGGTTTCAATCAAATGAAAAACATGGTTGCCAAAGCCCCGTTTTTTGGGATACGATTGCTTTCAAGCAATCTGTAGACTTATACCATTGACTCAGGGCCATGCCCTCACATCAACCGTTTAATTCTAAACATTAAGGAACATCCCAGATTCTTATGATTGTCTTGCTTTAAAAGGTAAAAACAAACAAAGGGAATGAACTTAAACAACTTTCCTATAATGTTCTTCTCATAATCATGATAATCTTCATGTTTGATATTTCCCTTGACTTATATGCATGTTTTTAACAACATGGAAAATTAGAATTAAGCAGTATTTATATTTAGTCTTTTTATAAATTTAGAAACACGTCAGAGGGAATTCCCCAGTTTTGATAAAATGCGAGAGTTCCGAGCCTGAATTCCCATAAATCTATTTCTGTCATATATCATTATGGTTTCGAGTTGTCTCCCTCTGTCAATGATACGGTTATGGATACGATAAGTCGAGAAAAATTAACTCGTTAGATGTCGATAAACGTGGTATTATATTAAAAACGATCGCAATTCAGACAGAAGAGTGTGTATGTTTTAAAAGCACACACATACATGTATAAATAATGGAATGATGAAGAACACATCCAAATTTAACATTGAATTATGTGAAATCACTTTAAAAAAAAACAACCTATAAGGCCGTAGTTCATGTATTACATGGGCATAAATTTGTGCATGGCAAAACCAACTGTAAAAAATTTTTAAAAATAGGGATTTTAGGCCTGGTCTTTTTTAACAGACAAAGATTTGCGAATGACGTCTGACATGATTGAAAACTAATTTAAAAATAGGACACAGATTTGAGGCATCATCTTTTTTAACGGACATAGATAAGCGATTGACGTCACAATGGGACACAGGTTTGAGGCTGTACACAGATCTGAGGTTATATTGATTCTGTAAAACCATTGTAACCTTTATATCGATATGTTATCATTGTTTTATAGGCAGGGAGACAAATGAGAAATGATCATATTTCTAAAGAGATAAAATTACTGAAAAACATGTTGAATGAGTATATGGTGGACAGAATAAGTGGAATGATTGCCTACAATTGTAAAATGACCAATCAGCTGATCTCACAGTGTGAAAATAAAAAGAAAACAGTAGAGAAAGATCTTTTAAATGTGAAAAAGCTGATCTCTGATATTATATCTGACACTGATCCTGCTAGGACATTATTGGTAAGTTGTATTGATCAACAATCATATTATATCTGACACTGATCCTGCTAGGACATTATTGGTAAGTTGTATTGATCAACAATCAATCAGTATTGATGAATAAATGTATTTATAACTCTTATTGTACAATGCTGTATGAAGGTAACCCTGTGTTTCTCATTTTACCTTAAATTCTAATTAAATCTTTTTAAATGTCACATTCATTTTGTTTGTTGTCCTTTTTGTATAAAACTTTCACAACAAAGCTATTAGTAATTTGTAATGAACATCTATTTACCCTTTACAAGCATTAGGTTGTGAAAATTCAGTCTAAGACAGTTCAGTTTAAGCAGAAGAAATCTGCTTTAGATGAGAATATATATATACAGCATGCAAATACATATATAAAAGTATAAATTGCAGCTTCTGAGAAAGAAATGACTAAAAGATACAAATTTCAGACAAACAGTAATAACAATACATGTATATTCTTTCTTTTGTATGCACATCAATTAGCATTTTGAATATGAAAATGCAGTGTTAAAAAAAAACCAAATATTTATCTTGAATTTATTTATTAAAACATAATGAACATTATCAATGATTATACTTTTTCATTTCAGACATTTACAGAAATAACCAAAAGGTATTTTAGAATTAATGTACATGCATTTGAATGATTAGAAATCTTATCTATGTATTTAGGAGCAGATAAAAAAACCAAGGAAGACTATTTTTGAAATCTTACTTTACACATCACTACCGGTAATTTTTTTTTTCTAATCTTGAACTTTAACATGTTCAAAGGATTTTATTGCTACCACGAAAACATTATTGTTTATTCAGTATGTCCAAAGGCTGTATACATATAAAGAGAGGCGAGAAAGATACAAAAATCTCAAAGGGACATTCTGACTCATGACTTGAAAATAAACTGACAAACATCATGGCTAAACAGGAAATAAAAGACCAACAAACAAACAATAGTAAAATAAACACAACAAAGAAAACATGATTCCCAACAAAAACTGGGGGTTACCCATGTGCTCTGGAGGGGTAAGCAGATCCTGTTCCATTTGTGGCACCTGATGTGTTGCTCATGTTAGTACAGACTCGGTATACAGTCTAATTCAGTAGGTCAAATTCAGTGAAAATGGGACGGGATTGTAGTTATGACATTTGGAACCTACTCACTTTCATCTGTGAAACAGATATTCAATAACTGTCACCCAACTGCTGATGACTTCCGTAAAATTAACGAAGGAATTATTTCAATTTCACCACTTGGAACTTAAAGTTTGATAGCTTCCATGTCATGCATGTGAGCAGCATAAAGAAGAGTATAAATATTTTGAAAAATATATACATGAGTGACATGACATTCCAAGGAACAAGTTATAAATTTATTTAATAGACCATTACATAAATTAATAAAAATCAAAAATCTGAAATGCTGTTTTTTTAAGGGGAGACCATAATATAGAAAAACTATCAGATTATGCAATGGACCTTCCAAAGAAGGCAATTCACATGACATTAGATCCTATATGGAGGAAAAAATTAGAAGAATTTAGTAACAGTTTTAAAATGACAATATCTGGTGTTGAGGAAGATAATATAGAGCTACCAGTAGAAATTTTAGATGAGAGTAAGTACTTTGGACACATGTATATTTTAAAATTAATTGTTAGAAATAAACTTAAAACAGTCATAAATTGTCAGGGGTTGATATATAGTAGCAGGAAATGTACCATGGTTCAAGAAATGTTTTGCTTAATATTACTTTTTTTTATTACAAATTATTTAATTTTTGAGGTACCACATGTTTTCTGATTGGCTGAATATTTTTATATCTATTAGCTCATAGATTTAATTTTGTCATGTGACCATCAATGTTTTTTCATGATTTACTCATTAAAACAGAATCTAGAATTGAATATTAAGGAAAGACTGTAATATTTGTTCTGTCTATTCCAAATCACCTAAAAAAATGTGGTGCACACCTTAAAAATAACCTACTAAGCAGGTTATTCAGTGGGTACCACATTTTGGATGTTATTTCTTTATAGAAATATTACAGTTATTCCTTAACTAGCATGACTAGGTATCAAAGCTGAACTATGTATTTGTCTTCCAATATATGCATAATTCTGCTATTGTAACATTGGTATTAGGATGTTATATATATACACAATGAGTTCTAGAAATTATCATACAGGTAATAAAAACCACACAATTAGACATCAATTGTAGGTTAAGGAGGCTTGCGGGTTCAAAATTCAGCAAATATTTAAACTTTTTTTTTTTCATTGCAAATTATATTTATTACACTATAATATGTTGTTACTTTATGATATGGTACAAGCATTAACCAAAAAAAATCAATTAGTTTTGGCCCAAGATGACTTTTAAAAATGTTTATATCATTGAAAAGCTCCAAATTATCTCCCTTTGGTGGAAAAAATGCCAATTTTTTGCATTAAAATTGAAATATCTTTTTTAACTCATCGGTGACCTAAATTTTTTATTATTATTTTCAAATAAGCTGTACTTAAACTAATCTATTATAAAATTTAATCAATTTCTGTAATTTAGTTCTTTTTTTTATTTCGATATTACCTTTTTTTCTCCTATTAGTTCAACAGAAAAAAAATACCTTAACAAAAATGCATGTTTCTTTTGAAGGCAGATTGTGAGCTCAAATGAACAGGGACCCCATATTTTAATTTTATTTTTCTATTAGGTATAGGAAAAAGTTTATTTATAGAAAAAATAGCGAAATCCGAAATTAGAAAAAAAAATTGATTTATACCACGAGCTCCTTAAACACTTTTCTTATTTATTAAGAGATAAAGATAACAGTGTAATTAGTTGAATAGTTATTATTTATAAATTTTTATTTATTTCAGAAAAGATATTTAGTCTGAATAATTTACCCTACAGCATCAAATTAACTGAAATGGTAAGTTCAAAGTTCAAGAGCAACACAGTGGTTTTAATTTTTATGCAAATAACTTAACTTAGCGATTTTCAAAATAATAAGAACTGGCCATGGTTTTCTAATATCTGATTTGTATATTAATATGCAGCTTTTCTAAAATCAAATTAATTAAAATTTATAAATTTGGTAGATCATGTGAAAATCGCAATAATAATTGCTCACAGTAATTTCTGAATAACAGTACATTTCATTGTGTGTTTTACTGTTATGGTTTGGTGAATCACAAACTTCTTTTATCTTAAATAATTAAATCAAAACAGTCTATGGATGCTAGATCTATTGAATAATTTTTTAACAAGGTTTTTCTCATAGCCGTTAATAACTTTTTTTTGCAGGCGGAGCAGATTAAAGCTTTAATTCCATTGAAGAATGTTATGTCACTTGACTGTATGTTTGATAGACAGAAGGTCATGGTTCACTTTAGCACATTGTAAGTTAGTCTTTGGACAATTGAACAATATTTAAGATCATCACACATTTTAACATATTGTAACATGTATAAGTTATTTTTCATCTCATTAGTTGCCTTTTCTTAAAGGTGATAGATATGGAGATATGATTGACAATAAGACAACTATCCCCGAGAAACCAAAGAACAAGGATGTAAAAACTAAGGGAGCTACCATTTGATTTTTATGCGGGGGGGGGGGGGGCTAGGATGAAAAATTTTGTCCTGCATTTTTTTTTAGCTGTAATCTCTGTCCTGCCTTTTTATTTTTCACTCTGTTCGGTCCTGCCTTCTTTTTTTTTTAGTTTATCCTGACTTTTTTTTACCTAAATGGTCGTCCTGACTTTTTTTTTTTGCAAGTGTCACATCCTGCCTTTTTTTTTTACTCAAAACTCCTGTCCTGCCTATTTTTTT